>NW_022589716.1:9633548-9649043 GCF_004348235.1 Phoca vitulina
AAAGAAAGAAAGAAAGAAAGAAAGAAAGAAAGAAAGAAAGAAAGAAAACAATTTCAAGGGCATTTATTATGATGAGGACTGGGTATTACATGTAAGTGATGAATTACTAATTCTACTCCTGAAGCCAATATTACACTATATATTCTATATATTAACTAACTAGAATTTAAATTTAAAAATTTGGGAAAAAAAGAAAACAATTTCACTTACAATAACATCAAAAAGAATAAAATACCTAGGAATAAACTTAACCAAGGTGAAAAACTTATACTTTGAAAACTACAAAGAATTACTGAAAGAAGTAAAAACACAAACTGAAAGACATCCTATGCACATGGTTTAGAACACTATATTGTTAAGATATCAATATTACCCAAAGGAATATACAGATTCAGTGCAATCCCTATCAAAATCCAAATGTTATTTGTTGCAGAAAGAGAAAAATCCATCCTAAAATTCATATGGAACCTCAAGGGACCCTGAAGAGCCAAAACAATATTGAAAAAGAACAAAGTTGGAGGTCTCCCACTTCCTGATTTCAAAACTTATTACAAAGCTACAGTATCCAAACAATGCAGTACCAGCATAAGGACTGACATATAGGTCAATGGAATAAAATAGAGAGCCCAGAAATACACCTTCATATATATAGTCAGATGATCTTCAACAAGAGTGCCAAGATCATTCAATAGGGAAAGGACAGTCTCTCAACTAGTGGTACTGGGACATTTAGATATCCACATACAAAAGTGTCTAGAAGATGGTCCTTTACCTTACACCATATTAACAAACTGACTAAAAATGAATCAAAGACCTAAAACTTTAAAACTCTTAGAAGAAAACATAAAGGGAAACCTCCATGACATTGGATTTGGAATGATTTCTAGTTTAATGACACCAAAAGCACAGACCACAAAAGAAAGATATAAATTGGACTATACCAAAATTAAAAACTTCTGTGCATCAAAAAACAAAACAAAACAAAAAAACAGAAGAAAAGGTAATTAAAAAATAGGATCGGGGTGCCTGGGTGGCTCAGTCAGTTAAGCATCTGCCTTCAGCTCAGGTCATAATCCCAGGGTCCTGGGATCAAGCCCCATGTCAGGCTCCCTGCTCAGTGGGGAGTCTGATTCTCCCTCTCACTCTCCCTCTGTGCTCTCTCCCTCAAAAAAAATCTTTAAAAAAATTAGGATCACAGCAATTGCACTACTGGGTATTTACCCCAAAGATACAAAAGTAGGGACCCGAAAGGGTACGTGCACCCCGATGTTTATAGCAGCAATGTCCACAATAGCCAAACTGTGGAAAGAGCCAAGATGTCCATCAACAGATGAATGGATAAAGAAGATGTGGTATATATATACAATGGAATATTATGCAGCCATCAAAAGGAATAAGATCTTGCCATTTGCAACGACGTGGATGGAACTGGAGGGTATTATGCTGAGCGAAATAAGTCAAACAGAGAAAGACATGTATCATATGACCTCACTGATATGAGGAATTCTTAATCTCAGGAAACAATCTGAGGGTTGCTGGAGTGGAGGGTGGGGTGGGAGGGATGGGGTGACTGGGTGATGGACACTGGGGAGGGTATGTGCTCTGGTAAGCGCTGTGAATTGTGCAAGACTGTTGAATCTCAGATCTGTACCTCTGAAACAAATAATGCAATATATGTTAAGAAAGAAAAAAAGAAGAAGAATGTAGCAGGAGGGGAAGAATGAAGGGGGGGAAATCGGAGGGGGAGAAGAACCATGAGAGACGATGGACTCTGAAAAACAAACTGAGGGTTCTAGAGGGGAGGGGGTTGGGAGGATGGGTTAGCCTGGTGATGGGTATTGAGGAGGGCACGTTCTGCATGGAGCACTGGGTGTTATGCACAAACAATGAATCATGGAACACTATATCTAAAACTAATGATGTAATGTATGGGGATTAACATAACAATAAAAAAATTAAAAAAAAAATTAGGATCAAATCTTTGCAAATCATATATCTGTTCAGGTATTAAAATCCAGAATATATAAAGAACACCTATAAACAAAAACAATAAGCAAAAAAAAACTGATACAAAAATGGGCGAAGGATTTAATAAATATTTCTTCAAAGAAAATATACAAATGATCAATAAGCATATGAAAAGATATTCAACATTACTAATTAGGGAAATGCAAATTAAAACTACTGTGAGCTACCACCCCACATCCATAGGATGGCTACTATCAAAAAAAAAAAAAAGAAAAGAAAAGAAAAAAGAGAGAGAGTAACAAGTGTTGGCAAGGAAATTAGAACCCTTGTGCACTGCTGATGGGAATGTAAAATGGTCTAGATGCTATGGAAAACAGCTTAGCAATTGCTCAAAAATTTAAAATAAAATTACTGTATGATCCAGCCATTCCACTTTTGAGTATATATCCAAAAGAATCAAAAGCAGAATCTCAAAGAGATCTCTGTACACCCATTTTTCACAGCAGTATTATTCACAATAGCCAAAAGGTGGAAGCAACCGAAGTATCTATCCATGGATGAATGGATAAACAAAATGTGGTATATACATACAGTGGAATATTATTCAGCCTTAGAAAAGAAGGAAATTCTAACACATGCTACAACATGGGTGAACCTTGTAGACATGCTAAATGAAAAAAGCCCATCACCAATAATAATAATAATAATAATAATAATAAAAATAATAACACCGTATCATTCCACTCAAATTATGTTTTTACAATGATCAAATTCATGGAGACAGAAAGTAGAGTTGTGGTTGCCTGGGACTGGGGAAAGGGAGAATGGAGAATAATTGTTTAATGGGTACAGAGTTTTAATTTTGCACGATGAATAAAGTTCTGGAGATGGATGGTGGTGAGAGTTGCACCACAACATGAATATACTTAATGCCACTAAGCTGTTTACTTAAACGTTGTTAAAATGACTAACTTTATGCTATGTATATTTTACCACAATTTTTTAAAGATGACACAGTCCTCCATGTTGCACAACTACAGAGGGCACCATTTACATGGACCACACCGTAAAGGAGTCTCCCTGAAGTTGGTCAACTTGGAGGCCCTGAAGCCCCAACTCTCCTACCCATGGCAGACATTGCTAATCTGTTCAAAGGTCCTATTCATCCTGCACTGGGCTCTCAGAATTCTCCACGCTAGACCCCAGACAAACCCTGCCAACTTCCTCAGAACTGATTTATGAGATGCCATCATTAGCTCAATGACATCTTTGAAATCTGACGGAGAGAGCTGGGGACACAGATATAGCAGACCTGATCATTCCTTTATTGGAAGGGGTATGCACCGTTGCACTCTACAAGCCTGTGCGCCTAAAGACATTTCAAGTTGAAGATTCAGATGACTTTCTTTGAAAAGGTAGTGGCCCTGAATAAAGCCACGGGTACGGCAATTATGCCAGCGCCAATAGATTTGGATGATGCGGGCAGCGTGGAGCAAACGGCAGTAACGAAGGCGTATGCGCCACATGCGGACCCAGGATTGCAGCTTGACCACTGCCCGTTCTTGCCGCACATAGAAATCTAGGGCCAGGTGCCTCTTCCTCTCCAGCAGCTTCACCAGCATCTGCTTCCACCAGCGCTGAATGATACATGCTCTGAGTGCTGCGTGCAGCAGTGTACGGCGTACCAGGGTGCCCCGCCACCACGCCTGGATGAACATGGCCGCTTCCTCTTTCCTGGTGATCTTTTTTGGGGGGCCTTGCAAAAGAAAATGGGACACTTAAGAAACTCATGCATTTCAGCCCTAAGATCTGCCAGAAAGAAGCCCTGATCTCTATCAACAATCATCCCTTTCTCCGACATTCAGCAGAGCCATTTTGGGCAAGAGCTGGACCCAGGAGACCAAGTAGGTGTCCTGCATCTGCCACTCTCTGATTAACGGACATGGACACAACATCTTGCCCTCTGAATCTCAGGGTCTCCATCTGCACTTGCAATGTCACCCAGTTTTGCATGGACCTGGGTGGCCAGTCTAGAACAAGAACACCATGATCTAGAGGTGAAAGAGATTCAAGTTTCACCTGGACATGACCATTTATCTAAGATCCATGTCTCTTCCCTCAGACTCCTCCCATCTGCTGGAGAAGTGGCATCTTTTCTCCTCCTGCCCTCTCACCTCTGACTTCAGGTTACACCAACAACCTACTATCTCCCCTCTGCCTCACCAAAGTATTAAAAGATTCGTCTGCCTCATACACTTTATTAAGAGCTTAAACACCAGTTAACACATTCATCAGTACAAAGATACACATGCACGCACACACTTCTAGACCCAATCTTTCTGTAGCTCTATCTTTGCATTCCCCAAACACAGTCCCCACCTTGTAGCTCCCAAACTTGTGTAGTCTGAGTTCATTCTCTTTTCCCACTTCCTTGGCACAATCCACACATTTTGGCCAGACCCACATCTCAGCCTAAGGAGGAAAAGGGGGGAAAGGATAGCCGAGGAGGAGTCGATCTGTGTTCATTCTAGCTCTGTGTATGGTGACTATTCAACTCAGTTTGCCTGGCACCCTGGGTTTATGCCTGTTGTCCGTAGTAATGTTGATAAGTACCCCTTTCACTCACTGAAGCATCTCTCTTTAGACAATAAATTACATGGTCACAGACTTTTGGTTTGGGGTATTCCACTAGACCCCAAGGGTCAGAGATGTCACAAGTCAAGGCTTTCCCCAACATAGTAGAGCCTGGAACCATCAACCATGGAGGAGTGGGGAGGGTAGTAGGAGTGGTATGGGTGGGATTGTCAGGGGCAGAGTTACTTCCCCTTCTCCCCTTTGCTCCTTCAAGCTCTGTTCTACCAATGTGACTTCATCATCTTTGACTATAACTTGGAAAATTTGCTGTCCAGTAATCAGAGTTTAGAGAAAAAAACATTGGAGAAAGTAAGGGTACTCTCCTCATCACTAGGTGTCAAGTCAACCACACAGGTTCCTGGCATTTCCCGGGACCTCGGACATGAAAAGGGGGTGGGGGAGTCCCATCCAGAGGAATCTATGGGAAATTTACTGCCCTCCCAGAAAGCTTGGGTGGATCTGACTATCTCTTGTAAAACATTAAATGCCTGTGACTTGTGCTGGATGGTCAAATCCCCCTCAGGTCTGCACTTTACTAAATTACCCATGGTTAGGGGCAAGATGGTCCCATCACTCTCAGGTCTGGACTCCTCCAGCCACACATGGGCAGCAGAAGTGGAGGAAGGGGAAGAGATATGATGTCATAAGGGCACCTATGACTCAGGCACCAGGATGGCTTCCAGCAGTTGAGCCCCTTTCTGAGAAAAACCTAGAAGACCTGCCCTTTCCTTCCTACCAGAATGGCCAGAGTTCTGGCTACAAAGAAGAACACCACAAATACTAACCCATTGACACAAAAGTGTATAATGATACTCACTAAAGCCTGGCTAGTATTTATTAAATGGATTTCTGTTCATTTAAAGAATGATATTCCAAAGAACAGAATCAGTGTGCTATGTACTGATATAGAAAGGTGTATCAGATTAGCAATCATCAAGTCAAGATGAATTCAATATAAATATATATTTATACACATGTATTGTAAAAGCATTATTTTTAAAGGGGGTGAAGATAGGAAGATATACATAAAAATTAGCAATAATCATCTCTGATGAAGACAGCAGAATTGGGAGAACAGAATAAACTCCTTCATTGTGGCTAAACCTCCTATGTCTGGCCTAACTCTAGGTCATATAGTTATCAGGCCTCTGGGAGAGCAGGACCCATACAGACCAGAAAATTCATAAGGCCCCCAGGACCAGCCAGGGCCTTCATCTCAGTCTCGAGTGGCCGCAAGTCCTCTCCCGCCTTCCTCTTCCTCTGAGAGTCTCAAGGTCACAGCGAGGAGATGGGTGAGGGACAACCACTGCACAAGAAGGGCCCCACTTCTGCCTGCTCCTGGCCTCTGAAGACCCGTGTGGTCATTGTGAGCACCTGGTTCCTTCTCAGGGTCATAGCCCCAGAGGTCACTGAGGAGTGCATTTGCAATATGTAGAGTACATATGTGGAGACAGTGTGGGGATCTAGAGGGATGTAGAGAAGATACACACTCCTTTCCCCTATCCTCTACCACCCTGTCTAGATTCCCCTCACCTTTGACTAGCATTTCTGCTGGTCTAGGAAGTTTGACTAGGGGGAGCAATTATCCAGCCCCTCATCCCTGAGGTATCTGATTCTCTAGTTATCATACTTCTCAGGCCATGATTGTGTTCATCTACCATCACACCTGGGCAGCAAAGCACCAACAGATCTTCCAATGAATCATCACCCAAGCAGTATCCATAGTCTTCCCTGCCTACATAGTGTGGCAGCAGCCCCCTCGCCTTCTCCTGATGGCCAGGCTTAATTATCCCTGCCAGTATGGTGACTCCTTTCATTACCTGGTTGTCTCTTGGCAAAGGATTCTAAAGTGACTGAGTCTCAGCCATAAGTTTAAGTTTAATGGGACTCTTACTATGACCCTTGATGACTGCCTTCCCCCCTAGAAACTAGAACCTCCAGTCAGATGGAGCCTGCAGGGACACAAAGCCCAAATTCCCACATGTATAACTGGAAGGGGTGCTCACAGATGCATTACCACTGCCACATTGATTCTGAAACATTGATTCTGAGATATATACATTCTACCTATTAGGGACCCAGCACCACATAATGGGCATTGATTCAGGGCTTGGGTTAGCAAAGGACGCCAGTAGGTTAAATCCAGCCCACTGCCTGTTGTTGTTTTTTTTTAAGATTTTATTTATGTATTTGAGAGAGAATGAGAGAGTGAGAGCACGAGCGGGGTGAGGGGTAGAGGGAGAAGCAGACTCTCCACTGAGCAGGGAGCCCAGCGTGGGGCTCAATCCCAAGACTCCAGGATCATGACCTGAGCTGAAGGCAGGTGCTTAACCGACTGAGCCACCCAGGTGCCCCCCACTGCCTGTTTTTATACATCCTGCAAAGAATGGTTTTTACATTTTCAGTGGTCGAAAAAACTAAAAAAAAAAAAAAAGCTCATGACACATGAAAATCATATGAATTCAAATTTCAGTGTCCATAAATAAAATTATATTGGAACACAGCCACGCTTATTTGTTTAAATGTTGTCTATAGCCATGTTTACACTGTAATGACAGATATGAGTAGTTGTGACAGGGACAGTATGTGGCCTTCCCATCACTTCCCACTGTTGCTCAACACACAACAAACTGCAGAGGTGCTGTTATAACCAAGCAGTGTTTAGTGCCACACGTATTGCTGCACTGTGATTTACTTTTTTTTTTATCACCAATACATACATATCCATCATGTCAAACAAGAAAAGGGGGAAAGTAGACTGTAAATGTCACATTTTTAAGACAATAGCAAAGCATTACAGCTGTGCTAAAGGAATACAGTATTATATATCTACATCACCAGACTAAGCAATCCACAGTACTCCTAACTCACAAGAAAGCAATGATCATAAAATTTAGAAATTTTAAATGGAGTATCTAATCAGAGCAGAATTTCTTTACAAAAATAAAAAACAAAAATGAGGCTGCAAGCAACATTAGTTTGCAGATTGCTCATTTGTTAGCCAAGCAAGAAAAGGTGTTTATTAGTGGTAAGCTAATTAGATCATGTTTAATTGCAGCAGCTGAAAGAAAAAGGGATAAAAATAAACAACACTATTAGCCTTTCAATGGGAATAGCTGCTCCAAGAGTTTAAGACACTAGGAACAAAACCAATAGTCAATTTAAACAAAGCAAATGATATCAAGTGGTTTTGCCTTGGCTCTTGATGAATTGGCAGATGTTACCAATACAGCTCAGCTGTTGTTCATTGAAGGGGTTACTGCCAGGTTTGAAAGGGCCTGAAGAATTCAGCTTTATGAATAGTCTGCATGAAACAAATACAGTTGAGAATATTTGTTGAAGAAGTTGAAAAAACACTAATTGAATACCATTTGAAGTGGAATCTGCTAGGATGTGATAAAACTGACATGGTGAAAATATGAGGAAGAAAGCTAAAAAAAAAAAGGTTGAGTTGGACAAATTTACAAAGTTTATGAAAATATAAAGGGCTTCTAGCTTTTAGTTACTCATTATATTATTCACCAATAAGTATTTTATGGAAAATATTTAATCTATTGTGTTACCAAAGCAGTAATGTCAACGGTAAGCTTCACTTGCCGTTGTTGACTTAACTATCATCAGTTCTGTGAATTTTCATCAGAAACAGAGGCGGAGTATTCTGACTTGCCAAGCACACAGCAGCTCCATGGGTTGAACACAGCGGTAGCAGCAGCTACATAAGCCTTGCTAACTTGGAGCCTGTGCTGTTGGGTCCATATACCGCCGCTGTCTCTGCCTCCATGGCCAGATCCCATTGTTCCAGTACTAGAGTGAGTGACAGGAGCTGGCTGACATCAACCAGCCCAGTTATTTTGTCTCCTTCACTGTTTAGTGACTTTTCTGTGACGGATGTTCCCTGGTGCCATACGAAGATTTTCACTATGTACACACTCCCATATGTCCAGCTATCTGCTTCCAGCCCAGACTTCCTTGTCTCCAATGTTCCAGTCTTTGTGTTGCCAGGAAACTGACCAGGAAGCCATTCACCACTGCTGAAAAGTCCATATATATTCTATCTCAGGCTACTTCTCTTGCCACACAAAGTGGATGTACAGCCTGAAACTCTGCCCATTGAGAGGACTTTCCCTCACCACTCACTGTCTTTCAAGGCTACCCTTGAATGAGGCTGTAGCTCAGCTGTTATTTTGGGATGACATATATATATTAAGCTTAACAAGCTATAAATCAGGCTCAGGCATTTTCCTTATGTCAGCTGGTCCCAAGGGGTTCCTTATACCCCCACATGAGTATGAGCTGAGAGGGGATGGTGGTGGGTTACCCAAGAGTTGAGGCTACCTGCCCATGTAGTTTGCTCCTTCAGTTTCCCATTTTCTGTCATCATTGCTATCTGTGAGGTTAAGGAGGAATGTCACATGTCTTCAGTCTCAAGGGTTCAGGGGAATTTGAGAATTCAAGATTTGGGGGGCCATCAACCCAAATGATCCCATACCTTGTGTCAGGGTTTCTCCTGCCCTGATGTTGGCAGAGCACACTACCTTGATGGAGAATTTAACCTTCTTAAGAGGGTGGCCACTCTAATGATTAAGTCCTGGGCCTGGCCCTCAGCTTTTTCAGCCCTTCATTACAGATGAGAGTGTTCTTTATATGCCATCAAGAAAGCCCTCTGGCTTGTACACTTGCCTTTTAATTGCCTGTTACTTGTTCTCAGCCTTTGTTATCTTTTTTCAGAGCTTCATAAAGCCTAGGAATAGCCATCCAATCCTTTATAGTTAATTCCTCCATACTTTTCTCTTTTTTTCTTTTTTTTTTATACTTTTTTAAAAGATTTTTTTAAGTAATCTCTACACTCATCGTGGGGCTCAAACTCACAACCCCAAGATCAAGAGTCACATGCTCCGCCGACTGAGCCAGACAGCGGCCCCAATTCCTCCATACTTTCCAAATGCCTGCTGTGTCACACCAGCTAGGGCATTTCCTGCCTCCTATAATGATCCCATTCACCTTTGAAAGGGTTACCATTTAAACCGCCACCTTGTGCCAGGGGCTATCTGTGCTGCACTTAACCACTAGTATTTGGGATCCTCATTGCCAGCCAGGCAATGATGAGGTGGAAGATCCCACTTCGGAACCCCATCTTATTATCTGCTTTCTCAGGCAACCTCTGGTGTCAACTGTTGCAGTTTGGGTTCTCCAGTAAAGGAGATAGAGTTTAGTGTCCAGGATGTTTTTATGGAATGCCCTTGGGATCAAAACCTATGGGAAGAAAGGGAAGGAAGCAGGATTGGGTAGAGGGAGAAAATCCAGCAATTCAGCTGGCAGCCCCAGAGCAGACACCACGGGAAGTTCTGTTGCTGAAATGGCCCAGCAAAATTGCCCCACATTGAGTCCAAATGGCCAGGTCTTTATACATCCACTCGGATCAGTCATTGTAGGTGGTATCTGAAGGGCTTGACTCTGGGGCAAGGTAGGCTCTTTGCAGCTGGAGCAGTCCCTGAAGGGGCTGAGAGCTGCTATCAGACTCCCAGGAGCTGAGGCGGCAGGTTCTTCCTTAAAGGGGAGTCTGTGTACTTCATCTCCATGTCTACCAAAAGCAAGATCTATTGCTTTAGGAGTAGGAGAACACTTAAAAAAATTTTTTTAAGATGTATTTATTTATTTTAGAGACGGTGGGGGAGGGTAGGGGCAGAGAGAGACAGAGAGAGAGTCTCAAGCAGACTCCCCACTGAGCACAGAACCCAACTCAGGGCTGGATCTTACAACCCTGAGATCACGACCTGAGCCAAAACCAAGAGTCAGACACTTAACTGACTGCGCCACCCAGGTACCCCAGGAGAGCACTTTTTATAGGTGGATATCACTAATTCACATTTATTGATTCCTAATATGTATGGACTTACTGCTATCTTATTTTGTGCTTTAAATCTATCATTTTTTTCTCGTGGTCTGTTTTTCATTTCCTATTTTTGTCAGATTGAGTTTTCAGTGAATTTTGAGGTTGGTGAGTTTTTTCCCTTCTACTGTTTTAGAAATTGTAGCAGAGATTGTGAGTTGCTTACCCATATCCACACCCTACAGAACTGTGATTTCATTGGGTTATTAACATGTTCACTTAAGTAAATGACATTTCTCAGGCTCCCTTGCCGCTGGAGTGGTCATGTGATACTCACTGGCCAATGAGATGTCTCTGGGTGGTTCTTTTGGGAAAGCTCTGTAAGAATGCAAATGGGTCCTTTTTGTCATTTTACCTTCACCCTCTTCTTCCCTGAAAAGTAAATATGATAGTCAGCACTCTGGTAACCATTTTGAGAGCATGAGAACAAGGCTCACATCCCTAAGATAGTTGAGGAAGAGCAAATGAGAACATAGTAGCTTAGTTCCATGAACTGCCACAACCAGGCCTAGACTGTCCACACTCAGATTTATGTGATGCAAAAACATACCTCTAGTTTGTTGATCTCGTCATATTTTAGATTTGTTTTTTGCTGAACATAATTTATAATTTATATGGAAGTTATACACCTTATTCCTTTTCTTCTAGTACTTAGATTCATTTTAACACTTACACTTTAAATTTTACATTGGGGGCACCTGGGTGGCTCAGTCGGTTAAGGGTCTGCTTTCGGCTTAGGTCATGATTTCGGGGTCCTGGGATCGAGCCCCGTGTCAGGCTCTCTGCTCAGCAGGGAGTCTGCTTCTCCCTCTCCCTTTCTCTCTGTGCTATCTCTTGCTCTCACTCTCAAATATATAAAAATAAAATCTTTTAAAAAAATTAGTACATTGTGGACTATTCTGAGCAAATCAGTATCTATCGCTTCTACCCCAAAGCAGGCAAGAACTTCAGCCCAATTTTCTTTACTTCACCCAGTGCCTCCAGCATCCTCTCATGTTGGTATCATCTGAGATAGTACACATATTTTTTATAGAAAAATCTTGTTTGTAAATTTTATTGGCGTGCCTGGATGGCTCAGTCAGTTAAGCATCTGCCTTCAGCTCAGGTTATGATCCCAGGGTCCTGGGATTGAGTCCTGCATCAGGCTCCCTGCTCAGCAGGGAGCCTGCTTCTCCCTCTGCCTGCCACTTCCCCACATTGTGCTCTCTTTCTCTGACAAATAAATAAAATCTTAAAAAAAAACCACACACACAATAAATTTTACTGACATCTGTACTCATCACTACCTCTTACATCATTCTCCTGTATTCATTTTTCTTTGTCATGGAATTCATTTCCCAGAAGTACTTTCAGAGACTTTCAATGTAGACATTTTTTGAACTCATGACCCTGAGATCAAGACCTGAGATCAAGAGTCAGACGCTTAACCGACTGAGCCACCCAGGTGCCCCTGATGTAAACTTTGAATTGATAAAAATGTCTTTCATTTTGCCTTATACTTGAATGCTGTTGTGGGTGGTATATCATTCAATGATTATTACATTTCTTTTCTTTCAGAGCATTGAGATGTCACTCTACTTTCTCTTCATACCCACGGTTTCTGCTGAGAAGGCTGATGTCAGTCTGAAACTTATTCCTTAGTGGGTAGTTTGTGGATTTTTTTTTCCTCTTCAAATGTTTACATATATTATCTTCATCAGTTATGAGATTGTGCTGCGACCTGTTTGGAGCTCCGTCTGTTTTCCTTCACCTATTTTAGGGCAATTGAGTCTCTTTAATGAGTTCTGGGAAACTGATTAATGCCTTGAAGGTTCCTACTCTTTTTTTTTTTTAAGATTTTATTTATTTGTCAGAGAGAGTGAATGAGAGAGAGAGAGTGAGCACAAGCAGAGGGAGTCACAGGCAGAGGGAGAAGCAGGCTTCCAGCCTGATGCGGGGCTCAGTCCCAGGACTCCAGGATCATGACCTGAGCAGAAGGCAGACGCTTAACTGACTGAGCCACCCAAACATCCTTCTTTTTTTTTTTTTTTTTAAGATTTTATTTATTTGAAAGTGAGAGAGCACTAACTGGGAGAAGGGCAGAGAAAGAGGGAGAAGCAGACTCCCCACTGAGCAGGGAGACCATGCGGGGCTCCATCCTAAGACCTTGTGATCATGACCTGAGCTAAAGGCAGACATTTAACCAACTGAGCCACCCAGGTGCCCCAAAGATTCCTACTCTTCATATCTGTGCTTCCTTTCTCGGGAACACTAATTTAACCATGTCTAGAACTTCTGGATGGGTGCTCCATTTTTAAATTTACTTTTCTTTAACCTTTTCATTTCTCTGCATCTTTCCCTTTTCTGCTGCCCTTCAAAAGGAGTTCTTTTGTCAAAGTTTCCACTCATTAACTTTGGTTATGTCCATTCTGCTATTCATCCCATCTCTCAAGTTAGAATTTTAATACTGTTCCTTTCTAAGATCCAGAAATAGCTCCTTTTAATAATGGTTTATTCTTTTACGGCTAAGATGTCTCCTCCCATCCACTGAGAATATTAATTTCACTTCTTTAAGTTGCCTTCTTAGTCTTTCCCTTGGCCATTGTGTTTCTTATTGTTGGGTGTAGGGATGCTTTTTCGTGCAGTTGGTTTCCTCCAAAGTTTGATGATTCTTGCTCAGATGCTCATCTTTGTTTTGCGATTTCCTCTTCACCTGTTGATGATTACCATGTCCATGGGACATACAGGGAGGTATGGAGTAGGCTTTCACAGTCAATGATCTCCTGGGCAGGAGTCTTGCTGTGCAAGGGTGTCACATGGCATCAGGTCCTGCCACACCTCCCCAGACCAATCACAGCTCCTCCCTGGAGATAGGCCCTCTCTTGCCAATCACAGGCTCAGCTAGAGTTGGCTACTCCTCCTATGGTTATAACCCCCCAACTAGCCGCCATGGTAGCCAACAGCCCCTGCTGCCTCCTGAACCAGCTGCTGCCAAGTTTGGAGGGACTGCATGGCCACTCTCTTCTTTTGTAGGAGATCTTTTTTAGAGCTTTGATATATTTTCTTTCAGTGTTTTCACATCTACCTTGTGTCCTTTAAGTAGTCCACATAGTTTCTGTCCATTGAAGTTCCTTTCCTAAATTTTTAGGTACTATTAGAAATATTTTAAATAAATATATTCTTTTTCTATTATTCCTATGAATTTATACCAAGAGAAGAATATCTGAGCCTGTGTTCAAAAATTTTGATCCATTTTCTCATGGGACATTTTTTTTCAGTTTTCTTTATGATCATGTTTCCTTGAGGTTTGAGGTAAAAATGTTGAAGCAGATTTTAGTAAGTGACAATTTTCTTCTGCAGATAGTTTATCTCTATTTTTAAATGGAAATTTTAGTTTCTTCTCATCTTTTCCTTCATTTTCTTCTCTTCCCTTCCTGAACAATTTAGTCTGAAATTCATTAGGCTGGGCAGTGCAACATAGGTATACCAGGGCAAGAGATACTGTGACACAAGACAGGGTATGCATCCCAAGAGGGTGAAGAAGGTGTTGGCATCAGAGGGCTCCCCAGTTTGGAACTCAGGCAAGGTAGAGGGGGGTTTGGACACGGGGGTTCAAGGTCATGGCAGTAGTGGGTACCATACCATGGGCAGGGTGAGGCATCTTTAGTGGTGTAGGAAGCCAAAACTTGAGCACAGCAATGAGGATATCTGTGCAGAGGGTATCCTGACATTTCATGTCAGCCCACGTTGGGTGAGAAGGGCATTCACACAGGAGAGCAACTAATGTGGGATACATGAAGAGGGTAATGGCCTAGCAGGGTGTCAGAGCTCAAGCAGGGTGAGGACAATGTCTGCATAGCCAGCAGCAGCCATGGAAGATTGGTTACATACAGGGGAAATCAGATAAGAAAATTTACTAAGGGGGCGCCTGGGTGGCTCAGTTGGTTGGGTGTCCACCTTCGACTCAGGTCGTGATCCCAGGGTCCTGGGATCGAGCCCCGCATCAGGCTCCTTGCTCGGCGGGGAGCCTGCTTCTCCCTCTCTCTCTGCCTGCTGCTTCCTGTGCTTGTGTGCTCTCTCTGTCAAATAAATAGATGGAATCTTTGAAAAAAAGTTTATTAAGTATGGTACTGGCATAAAAACAGACACATAGATCAATGGAACAGAACAGAGAACCCAGAAATGGACCCTCAACTCTATAGTCAACTAATCTTTGACAAAGCAGGAAAGAATGTCAAATGGAAAAAAGTCTCTTCAACAAATGGTATTGGGAAAGTTGGATAGCCCTATGCAGAAGAATGAAACTGGACCATTTCCTAAACCACACACAAAAATAGACTCAAAATGGATGAAAGACCTAAATGTGAGACAGGAGTCCATCAAAATCCTAGAGGAGAACACAGGCAACAACCTCTTTGACCTCAGCCACAGCAACTTCTTGCTAGACATGTTCCAGAGGCAAGGGAAGCAAAAGCAAAAATGAACTATTGGGACTTCATCAGGATAAAAAGCTGTTGCACAGCCAAGGAAACAACAAAACTAAAAGGCAGGGGCGCCTGGGTGGCTCAGTCGGTTAAGTGTCTGCCTTCAGCTCAGGTGGTGATCTTGGGATGGAGCCCATGTTGGACTCCTTGCTCAATGGGGAGTCTGCTTCTCCCTCTCCCTCTGCCCTTCTCCCCCCCCCCCCACTGCTTGTGCTCTCTCTCTCTCAAATAAATAAATAAAATCTTAAGAAAAAAAAAAACCTAAAAGGCACCCTATGGAATGGGAGAAGATATTCGCAAATGACATATCAGATAAAGGGCTAGTATCCAAAATCTATAAAGAACTTACAAACTCAACACCCAAAAGCAAAAAATCTAGTCAAGAAATGGGCAGAAGACATGAGCAGACATTTCTCCAATGAAGACATACAAATGGCCAACAGACACATGAAAAAATGCTCAACATCCCTTGGCATCAGGGAAATACAAATCAAAACCACAGTGAGATACCACTTCACACAGGTCAGAATGGCTAAAATT
>NW_022589716.1:9649443-9686002 GCF_004348235.1 Phoca vitulina
AATACACTATATGTTAACTAAATTGAATTTAAATAAAAAATTTAAAAATAAAAAATAAAGTAAAAATAAAAGAAAATTTATTAAAATGGGAGCCAGGTATCTTAATTTTGGAAACAAGAGGTAGAAATATAGAAAGGAGAAAACTAGAATGAACTCTTTGACTTTAGATTGGGATTAGAGATATCAATGTGAACTCATACGTTTCAATATAGATAGATGATAAATGATACAGATGATAGCGTTGTGTGCGGTGTGTGTGCACAAACATATATTCCCTATCTCTGAACACTGAGAGGCTGGGACCAGCAGCGCCCCAATAATGATGAGCATACTTTGCTGTGCTCTCCTGGGCCACTCCACTGCATCCCCAAATTTGCTGTTTTTCCTGGCTGCCAGTTTTTAAGGTGGGTGTGACCCCTTTCCTTGTTTTGTTGCTGATGCTGAATTTTTATGACACTTGACATTTGCACTGAAAGATGATAATCAGTCCCACTTTACAGCTGAGGAAACTGGGGCTCAGAGAGGTAAAATGACATGTCCACAGCCACACAGCAGTGAGTGATGGAACAAGGGATCTGACCTAGGCCAGTTTGACTCCAAAGTCCCTGGTCTTTACTCTGAGACACTGAACACAAGAGAGAAAGGTAGGCAAGGAAAAAGGAGACAGAAATCCTTCAAAGAGTGAGAGACCAGGACCTGTGTGAAACACGGGAGTAGGACATGGAGGAACAGAGCAAGAAATGCAGAGCTCATGCTCCAGGGCAAGACAGAGAGCTGGAACCTGAGACCTCCAGGCAACATCTCAGAACCTCTGTGAGCTGAAGGACTAGTTTGTCAGGGCAGAGTAAATGGAGCAGAACCAGACATAGGGCTTCTGAGCTTGCAGTCTTGATGAAGAATAACTCAAGACTCCAGGACCCTCTCTGTCTATGGGAAACCACAGGATAGCTGTGCCCAGATGGGCAGAGGGACAGCCTAACCTTGATCTCTTAATGGGCTTTTTATCACCATTAGGCCCCAATTCCACCCCAGGTGGCAACTTTTTGTAGGAAGTGACTGTCAGAGGCACCAGCTCCAGCAGGACCAGCCTCTGCTTAACCTGGGCCTGGAGTCAGGGTGAGGGAGACATGGCCTATCCTTCTCAATGCTGGATCTGTGACCTGACACTCACTAGAGGCTTTGGCTAGCAGTGGAGTGCCTTCTTTCCCATCTCCACCCTTGTGGAACCTCCTGCACCCCACCAGATCTGAAGGGGAATGAATCCTAGCCTCCATTTGGGGCTGAAGGGTGAAAGACAGAGGTTGAAGTAGGAAGGAGGACTGGGCTATACACTCTGACAGTGTCCAGTTTGGGTCTCAGATTCTGACATGGAGGCTATACAGTCACCAGTTGGGCAGAGAGCTGTTGAAGGAGGCCATTGAGAGGACATGACTGCCCATTGACCCGCAAGCTGGACCCAGGCAACTAAAGGTTCCTCGCCTCCTCCCTTGTCCTTGGAATGTGCATGCCACCCACCATCCCACAGTGAGAGCCATTTTCAAGGACACAACCTTGAGAGAGCAATGTGGTTTTGAGAACATCTGGACAGTATATGAGACTGAAACTTGTTAAGGCCTCTATATAAATTTTTAAGATTCTGGCAGGCAGTGGGCTCCTGGGTGGCTCCATCTGTTGAACATCTGACTCTTGGTTTCAGCTCAGATCATGATTTCATGGGTTGTGGGATCGAGCCCCAAGTTGGGCTCTGTGCTCAGCAAGGAGTCTGCTTGAAGATTCTCTCCCTCTGCCCCTCCCCCACACTCTTTCTCTAAAATAAAAGAATAAATCTTTAAAAAAAAAGGATTTTGGCGGGTGAGACCTACTCACCTAGCAACCACCCAAGACAAGCCTCATATGCAAGTTCACTTGCTTATTAAGCTTGCCACCTGCCAATCTGGAATGGCCTGCTTCCTCCTTCCATCTCTCCTTGTCTTCTGTGTATAGGGGCCAGTTTATGAACCAATGGGAGCCAGGATCACAGAGCTTGGGGTGGGTGTGTTCCTTTCAATCATGGTGGTAAGAGAACAAGCCCTGAGCAACTAGACCTAGGTGGGTGAATTCCTGACAAATGTGCTGCCATTGCCATCACCAACCACCACCTTCCAGGACTCCATTATATGCAACCTTGGGGAGGGGCACCAATTTACATGAAGGATGCTCCCCGAGTTGGCCAACATGGCACCTCTGTTCCACCAACTTTTCAACTTATGGCAGACCTTGCAAATTAATCACAGTCTCTGCTCAGTCTGGGCAAAGCCTCAGAATTCTTCCCCAAATCCTCGGACAACCCCTGCCCGTTCCTCAGAGCTAGCATATGAGATGCCAATATCTGCCATCATTTACCCTGACCTCCTGGAACTTGTCAAACAGAGAGGCTGGGGGAAGACCACTTCACTGCTTTATTGGGAGGGGAATACACTCTGACACAACACAAGGCCCTGAGCCCAGCAAGATCTCTAGCTCGAGATGCAGCTGGTTGGCCGTGACTCGGTAATGGCCCTTGATGAAACCCCGGGAAGCACAGGAGTGGCATCTCCAGTAGGCCTGGATAATGAGGGCAGCATTGAGCAGACGGCAATAGCGCCTACGGATGCGCCACATGCGGACCCAGGACTGCAGCTTGACTGCCGCCCACTCGTTCCGTGTAAACGTCTCCAGTGCTGCACGCCGCCTCTTCTCCATCAGCTTTGTCAGGATGTTCTTCCACCAGCGCTGAATGACCAGTGCTCTGATTACTGCATGCAGCAGTGTCCGGCGCACAAGGGTGCCCCGCCACCAGGCCTGGATCTTTATGACTTCTGGATTACTGGTAGAGGGCTTATCTTGGTTTCCTGGGATCTTGCAAGAAAAAAGAGGGGTCATTCAGAGAATGTTCCCCACCTGCTTGAGTCTTGGGGCATGCCAGAAAGGAACCCTGATTCCCTATCAACAATCAGCCCTTCTTCTGGAGCTCAGGAGCCCTGGACCGGCACTGGCTGGAACCAGAAGACCAGGTAGGTGTCCTGTCTCTGCCACTCTCTGGTTAATGGGCATGGACACATGTTGACCTCTGAATCTCAAAGTCCCCATCTATAAAATGGGAGTACATCTGCCCTGTCTACCCAGTTTTATGTGGATCAAGTTGGCCAGCCTAGGGCAAGATCTATGCGTCAAAGAGTTACATATTCCACCTGAATGTGCCCAACTGATCAGGACCTATGATCCTTCCCTTCAGACCCCACCCCCTTGCTAGAGAAGTAGCATCCTTTGCTAATCCTGTCCTTTCATCCTTGACTCCAGCTCCAAACCACAACCTCTTCTCTTCCTCTGTCATGTTATAGTATTAAGTTTCCCCCACCCCATAAAGTTCTACCTCTTATCTCTTCCCCATCCTTATTTCTCTTGACTTTCACATTTTAAGTCTTAATTAACAAGCAAACATACATGCACAAGCTCAAATACACACCACACTATTGATTAAGCCCAGCTTCCCATATGTTAGCCATTCTGTTCCACAAACACAGCCCCTATATTCCCAGCCCCAGCCCTGTGTGGCCTTGGGGAGGGGCTCATACTTGTCTATCTCCATTATTAGCACCATCCACTTTATCAGTCTTGACTGTATCTACATCTTCAGCCTGAAAAAAAATGGGGAAAGAGAACAAACAAGAATGAGTTTATTCCTGTTCTTAGCTCTGGATCATGCAAAAAACACTAGCCACAAGCACTAGGACACAAAGACCAGAGGCATCCAAGTCAGGGTTCCTCCTACCTCCACCTTCTTCTCTGAGGTCAGTAATTCTGGGGATAAACCAGTCGGTTCCTCTTTCTGCTGAGGCTCATCTTCAGTTTGATCATTAATTTGTTCAGGCTGCTCCTTCTCCTGAAATCAGCAGTTAGGGAAAAGGCAAGAGTGAAGTTGCCCTCCCTCTCTGTCTGTTCAGTATCCCACACATCCCCAGCTTCTGGGGCTTCCCAGAGTATTCATATGCCAGGGGATCCCCTCATCCTAAGATATCTATGGGGACATCCCTAAAAAGCCTGGTTTGTCTGTCTCTTGCTTACTCACCATTGGTCCCACATGGATTGGGTGTAGATGGTTCAAATCCCCTCATGTCTGTGTTCCTTTAGCCATGGATGCGTAGATAGAGTGGATAGGGAGACCTATGATGTCATAAGGGCAGTTATGACTCAGGCACAAGGATGGCTCCCAAGAGTCGAGCTCCCTCCAAGGAAAAGACAAAAGTGTTGGCCATTCTTTTCTGCTGGAAATGGTCAAAGCCCTGAATACAAAAGCCAATACAAATAAAAAACACCAGAAATACTGGCCCATTGATGTAAAGGTGTATAAAGATAACCAGTCATTGGTAATATCACCACTTGGTAAAATTGAGGATTGATTTAATGGTTAGCAGTCTATTAATACTCAGAGAATACTAACAAATTATAACTGTTAAAAAATAGTTAATTTAGGGACACCTGGCTGGCTCTGTCCGTAGAGCATGTGACTCTTGATCTCAGGGTCATGAGTTCAAGCCCCATGTTGGGCATAGAACTTACTTGTAAGTAAATTTAAAAATAAATTTTTTTTTAAATAATGAATTTGATCTATAGGTACTGATGAAGCAGTGTATCCAAGATATATTTATAAGTGAAAAAATTAAAGATCTTTATGATCCCATTCATGTAAATAAAACCATCAAGATACATAATTATACATATATATTGTAAATGCACATAAAGGGGGAGAAAGTTATATCCACCAAATTGCTACCAATGATAATATTAGAAGAGTTGAATTGCTGACCCATCTATACAATGCCCAGGGAACTCCATGAGGCTCCCAGGACCAGCTGGGGCCCCCATCTCAGACTACAATGGGCTCAAGTGCTCTCCTGTCTTCTGCCCCTGAGAGACTCAAGGCCACATCATATGGCTGAGGAGTGGCCACTACAGAAGTTCTTAGCTCTGTTCTTATTTCTGAACCATGCAAAAGACACTTGACCCAAGACCCTGGACACTAGGTGGGACCCTCCCTACCTCTGCCTGCTCCTGTCTTCTGAAAACCCACCTGGTTAATGTGAGTAGCCAATTAGAGTCACAGCTCCAGGTGTCACTGAGAGTGCATTTGTCACACCTTCCAGAACACTGAGGTAAGCCTCATGACTGAGGAGTGGGGAGGGGCTAACAGAATAGCAGGTAGGGCTCAAAATGTATCAAAGGAACGTGAGTCCTTCTAACCAGACTCCATCAGGAAGCCAGCCACTGAGGATGCCTCACCTGCAGATTTCCCAACTGGCATATGGACATCCCTAGTACTCTGTGCTAATCACCCACATAATCCCTTATCTATGGCTGACTCCCTGTGTAGGCCCCTGAGGGTGGCAAGTAGGAGCCTTTGCAGATGGCTAGTGAGTATGCATAGAAAGCCAGCTGACTCTGTGGAACTGAGAAAGAACACAAATTTGAGCGTTCAGCATTGCCCTCAGGGGAAACAAATGGTTGGCTATCAGAATCCAGCCTGGCTTTGCAAGATTGAGAGAAGACATACAATCTTAAGGATCCCCTCAAGAAGGAACAAGAAGTATGGAGCTGGTGTATATATAGAAAAGCTCCAAAAAATCCTCAGAATCCTTAGCAGGGCTGACAGAGAGAAAAAGGGGCAGAAAGCTTATTTAAAGAAATATTAGCTGAATACCTGAAACTAATGTAAATTGTATGCCAACTATACTTCAATAATAAAAAAAAAAGGAAGAAAGAATAGCTGAGAATATACAAACATGGGAAAAAATTTGGACATCCAGTTCATGACACTCATAAGTCCCCAGATTCAATCCAAAGAAATTTTATCAAAGACATATTATAGTAAAACTGTCTAAAATCAAAGATAAAGACTTTTAGGGGCACCTGGGTGGCTCAGTCGGTTGGCATCTGCCTTTGGCTCAGGTCTTGATCCCAGGGTCCTGGGATCAAGCCCCATATTTAGCTCCTTGCTCAGCGGGGAGCCTGCTTCTCCCTCTCCTCCCCACTCATGCTCTCTGTCACTATTTCTGTCTGTCTCTCTCAAATAAATAAAATCTTAAAAAAAAAAAAGATAAAGACTTTTAAAAGCAATAAGAGCAAAATTTTCTCACATACAAGGGAATCCCCATAAGGCTATCAGTAAATTTCTCAGCAGAACAGGCCATGAGAAAGTGATATATTCAAAGGGATGATATATTCAAAGTGCCGAAAGAAAAAAACAGCCAACCAAGAATAAAGCTGTCCTTTAGAAATGAAGAGGAGAAAAAGACTTTCCCAGACAAAAGCTGACAGTTCATCTCTCTTACCATTAGACCTGCCTTACAAGAAATGCCAAAAGGGGTTCTTCAAGCTGAAATGAAATGAGGCTAATTAATAACAGAAAACATATGAAAATATAAAGCACACTGGTAAAGGTAAGTATATAATCAAATTCAGAATACTCTAATATTGTAATCTGGTGGTGTGTTAATCACTTAACTCTAGTACAAAGATTAAAGGACAAAAGTATTAAAAATCACTATAGTGGGGCACCTGGGTGGCTCAGTCAGTTGAGTGTCAGACTCTTGGTTTTGGCTTGGGTCATGATCTCATAGGTTGTGAGATCAAGCCCCACCTTGGGCTCTGTGCTCAGCACAGAGTCTGCTTGAAGATTCTCTCCCTCTGCCCCTCTCCCCACTCGTGCGCGTCCTCCCTCTCTTTCTAAAATAAATAGATAAATCTTGGGGCGCCTGGGTGGCTCAGTCAGTTAAGCGTCTGCCTTCGGCTCAGGTCATGATCTCAGGGTCCTGGGATCGAGCCCCGCATCGGGCTCCCTGCTCGGCAGGAAGCCTGCTTCTCCCTCTCCCACTCCCCCTGCTTGTGTTCCCTCTCTCGCTGTCTCTCTCTGTCAAATAAATAAATAAAATCTTTAAAAATAAATAAATAAAATAAAATAAATAGATGAATCTTTTTTAAAAAATCACTATAGCTACAATAACCTGTCAATGGATACACAATATAAAAAGATGTAAATTATGACATCAAAAACAAAATTGGGGGGGAAGAGAAAAGGGTAGGTTGTGTATGCAATTGAAGTTATCAACTTAAAATAGACTATAAGATGTTTTATGTAAGCCTCATGATAACCACAAGGCACAAACCTACAGTAAATACACAAAAGAAAAAAAAAAGGAAATCAAAGAATACCACTGTAGGGGCATTTGGCTGGCTCAGTCAGTAGAATGTGGGACTCTTAATCTCGGGGTTGTAAATTTGAGCCTCACATCAGGTATAGAGATTACTTTTAAAAAATCTTTTTTTAAAAAAAGATTTTATTAATTTATTTGTCAGAGAGAGAGAGCACAAGCAGGGAGAGTGGCAGGCAGAGCAGGCAGAGGAAGAAGCAGGCTCTTGCTGAGCAAGGAGCCCAATGCAGGACTTGATCCCAGGACCCTGGGACCATGACCTGAGCCAAAGGCAGATGCTTAACTGACTGAGCCACCCAGGCATCCCTAAAAAATTTTTTAAAAAAAAGCATAACCCTATGGAAAAACATCCAAAACATCAAAGAAAGACAGCAAGAGAAGAAAGGAACAAAAGAACTACAAAAGAACCAGAAAACAATTAATAAGATGACATTAGTAAATCCTTACCTATCAGTAAGTACTTTAAATGTAAATGGGTTAAATTCTCCAATCAAAAGACATTGACTAAATGGACCAAAACAACAACAACAACAACCGACCCAAGTATATGCTGCTTAACAGAGACTCACTTCTACTTTAAGGATACACATAAGCTAAAAGTGAAGGAATGGAAAAAGATATTCCATACAAATGGAACCAAAAGGGAGCAGAGGTACACACTTAGACAAAATAGGCTTACATTATTTGATTTCAAGACTTAAAGACTATAAAGTTACGGTAATCAAGACAACGTGGTTTTAGTTTAAGAAGAGACAAATAGATCAATGAAACAGGATAATAAAGAAGCCAGAAATAGACACACGTTTACACAAGGTATTGATTTTTTTTAATGTACAAAATAATTCAGTGCAGAAAGGAAATGCATCTTCAATGGGGAAAAAAAAAGAACTTGACCCTTATCTAAAATTATAGACAACACACACCCACACAGGATGGATCACAGACCTAAACAAAAACTAAAGCTAAAACTGTAAAGCTTGTAGAAGAAAACCCATGAGAATTATTTTGTGACCTTGGAGTTGACAAAGATTTCTTAGGACAGAGAAAACACTAAGTATAAAAGTTTGATACAATGGACTTCATCCAAATTAAAACCGTCTGTTCATCAAAAGACAGCATTTTTAAAAGTCAGCTGGGCTGCTCACTTTGGCAGCACATATACTAAAATGGAACAATACAGAAAAGATTAGCATGGCCCCCTTACCAACATGACACACAAATACATGAATTGTTCCATATTTTCCAGCATGGTGACCATAGTCAACAATACTGTACAGTGTGTTTGAAAGTTGCTAAGAGAGTAAATCTTAAAAGTTCTCTTAACAAGTGTTCCCTAGGGGGCCAGTTGGTTAAGGATCTGACCAGCTCAGGTCATGATCTCTGGGTCTTGGGATTGAGCCCCGTGTCAGGCTCCACACTCAGCAGGGAGTCTGTTTGTCCCTCTCCCTCTGCTCTCCCCTGCTTTTTCTCTCTCAAATGAATAAATAAAATCTTAAAAAAAAAAAAAAAGTTATCTTAACAAGAAAAAAAACCTGTAACGCTGTGGTGATAGATGTTAACTAGACTTATTGTGGTAAGCATTTTGCAGTATATACAAATATCAAATCATTATGCCATACACCTGAAACTAATATAATCTTGTATGTCAATTATACCTCAGTTTTTAAAAAAAGTCACAGACTGAGGAAAAGAACATTTACTATATATACGTGTGTGCATATATACATACGCGTATGGAGAGAGAGAGAATGTATATATTGTGTGCATATATATATAAATGACATGTGCATATATATATAAGTAAATGTGTATATATACATATATATTGTGTGTGTATATATATATTTGACAAAGATCTCATATCCAGGATAGAAGAACTTCTGCAACTTGAGAACAAAGATAAGCAACCCAATAAAAATGGGCAAAAGAGTTAATCAATACTTCATAAAAGAAGATATACACGGGTGCCTGGCTGGCTCAGTCAGTAGAGCATGTGACTCTTGATCTTGGGGTTGTGAGTTTGAGCTTCACATTGGGTGTAGAGATAATTTAAAAATAAAATCTTTAGGGGCACCTGGGTGTCTCAGTCAGTTAAACATCTGACTCTTGATTTCAGCTCAGGTTATGATCTCAGATCAAGCCCCACATCAGGCTCCACACTGGGCATGGAACCTGCTTAAGATTCTCTCTCCCTCTCTCTCTGCCCCACCCCCCACCCCCACACACAAACACACATGAACAATTTCTCAACATCATTACTGATTAGGGAGAGGCAAAACTTTTTTTTCCCCTCTTTTAAAATCTTTTTTTAATTTAATTTAATTTTATTAGGTTATGTTAGTCATGGTACAATACATCATTTGTTTTTGATGTAGTGATCCATGATTCATTGTTTTCATATAACACCCAGTGCTCCATGCAGTATGTGCCCTCCTCAATACCCATCACCGGGCTAACCCATCCCCCCACCCTCCTCCCCTCTAAAACCTTCAGTTTGTTTCTCGAAGTCCATAGTCTCTCACGGTTCATCTCCCCCTCCGATTTCCCCCCTTCATTTTCCCCTTCCTTCTCCTAATGCCCTCCATGCTATTCCTTATGTTCCACAAATAAGTGAAACCATATGATAATTGACTTTCTCTGCTTGACTTATTTCACTTAGCATAATCTCCTCCAGTCCCATCCATGTTGATGTAAAAGTTGGGTATTCATCCTTTCTGATGGCTGAGTACTATTCCTTTGTATATATGGACCACTTTGGAAAACAGTTATTAAAAAATTAAAAATAGAGCTACTCTATGACCCAGCAATTGCACTACTGGGTATTTACCCCGAAGACATAGATGTAGTGAAAAGAAGGGCCATATGCACCCCAATGTTCATAGCAGCAATGTCTGCAAACTGTGGAAAGAGCTGAGATGCCCTTCAACAGCTGAATGGATAAGGGAGAGGCAAAACTTAAACCACAATGGGTTACCACTACTTATCTATTAAAATGGCTAAATTTTTAAAAATTTTTAGAAACTGAGAACCAAACATTGGCAAAATGGAACTACCAATTTGGAAATTAGTTTGGCTGCTCCTGATAAAATTAAGCATACACCTACACCTACTCTGTGACTCAGCAATTCCACTCCTAGGTACTTACTCAAGAGAAATGAAAATGTACGTTCACAGAAAGACTTGTACAGGAATGTTTGTAGCATTAAATTCATAACAGTTAAATACTGGAGACAAGTCAAATGTCTGTGAAAAGGAGAATGGATAAATAAGTGTTATGAATATACTCATAAAATACTATTAAACCATAAAAAGGAAAGAACTAATGATACATACAATGACACTGACAAATCTTACAGACATCATGTTGAGGGGCAAAAAAGCCAAACACAAAACAGAATACATTGTATAATTCCATGTATGAAGTTTGATAACATGCAAAACTAATACATAATGATAGAAATCAGAACCATGGTTACCTCTGAGAATTGGGATGGATTAGAAAGAGGCACAAAGGGACTTTCTGGGGTGATAGAACTGTCTTATATCTTGATGAGGTATAGATTTATGGGATATATGCGTTTGTCAAGACTCATTTAACTGAACATTTAGAATTTCTTCATTTCATTATACATAAATTATACCTTGATTTTTTAAAATGAAGTTAAAATAAAGCCATTTTCAGAAAAATAAGAGTTCAGAAAACAAAATTGCTAGCAGATTCACTCTACAAGAAATGCTAAAGGAAGATCCCAAATGGAAGCTCGCATCAGCAGGTGGAAATAATAGTCCAGAAGTAGTAATACTGAATAAATAGAAAAGACCATCTTTTAAAAAAATTTTTTTTTATTTTAATTCCAGTATAGTTAATATACCATGTTATATTAGTTTCAGGTGTACAATATAGTCATTCAATAATTTTATACATTGCTCAGTGCTCATCACAACAAGTACACTCCTTAATCCCTGTCATCTATTTCACCCATCCCTCTACCCACCTGCCCTCTGGTAACCATCAGTTTGTTCTCCATAGTTAAAAGTTTGTTTCTTGGTTTTTTTCTCTCTCTCTTTTTTTCCCCTTTGTTTGTTTTGTGTCTTATATTCCACATGGGAGTGAAATCATGTGGTATTTGTCTTTCTCTGACATTTCACTTAGCATTATAGTCTCTAGATAAATCCATGTTGTTGTAAATGGCAAGATTTCATGATTTTATGGCTGAATAATATATATATATACACCACATCTTTTTTTAAAAGACAGATTTATTTATTTATTTATTTATTTATTTGAGAGAGAGCATGAGTGGGAGAGGCAGAGGGAGAGGGAGAGAGAGTCTCAAGCAGAATGGAGCTGATGCAGGGCTCAATCTCAGGACCCTGAGATCACAACTTATGCTGAAACCAAGAGTCGGACATTTAACCAACTGTGTCACCCAGCACCCCACATCTTCTTTATTCATTCATCTATTGGTGGACACTTTGGGCTGCTTCCATAATTTGTCTATTGTAAATAATGCTGCAATAACCATAAGGGTGCATATATCCTTTAAAATAAGTGCTTTTGTATTCTTTTTAAAAATCCATTACTTAAATTCAATTTAGTTAACATATAGTGTATTATTAGTTTTAGGGGTGGAATTTAGTGATTCATCAGTTGCATATAACACCTAGTGCTCATTATATTAAGTGCCCTCCTTAACGCCCACCACCCAATTACCCCATCCCCCCACCTACTTCCCCAACAACCTTCAGTTTGTTTCCTAGAGTTCAGCATCTCTTATGGTTTGTCTCCTTCTCTGTTTTCATCTTATTTTATTTTTCCTTCCCTTCCCCTATGTTCAACTGTTTTGTTTCTTAAATTCCACATATGAGTGAAATCATATGGTATTTGTCTTTCTCTGACTGACTTATTTCACCCTCTAAAAATGAAAAAATGCTCAGAGGGTATTATTAGCATAATACCCTCTAGTTCCATCCACGTCGTTGCAAATGGCAAGATTTAGTTATTTGTGATGCTTGAGTAATATTCCATTGTGCGCACACGTGCATGCGCATGTGTGTGTATCACATCTTTTATTTTATTTTATTTTTTTAAAGATTTCACCCATTTATTTGAGAGAGAGAGCACAAGCAGGGGGAGGGGCAGAGGGAGAGGGAGAAGCAGACTCCGCACTGAACAGGGAGCCCAATGTGGGGCTCGATCCCAGGACCCTGGGATCATAACCTGAACTGAAGGCAGATGCCTGACTGAGCCACCCAGGCACCCCTCACATCTTTTTTTTTTTTAAGATTTTATTTATTTACTTGAGAGAGACAGAACAAGAGCACAAGCGGGGGCGGGGGCAGAGGAGCAGATTCCCCACTGAGCAGGGAGCTCAATGCTGGGCTCAATCCCAGGATCCCGGGATCATGACCCAAGCCAAAGGCAGATGCTTAACCGACTAAGCCACCCAGGTGCCCCTATACCACATCGTCTTCATCCATTCATCTGTCAATGGACATCTGGGCTCTTTCCATAGTTTGGCTATTGTGGACATTGCTACTATAAACATTGGGGTGCATGTGCTGCCCCTTCAAATCACTAGGTTTATATCCTTTGGGTAAATACATATTAGTGCAATTGCTGGGTCATAAGGTAGTTCTATTTTCAACTTTTTGAGGAACCTCCATACTGTTTTCCAGAGTGGCTGCACCAGTTTGCATTCCCACCAACAGTGTAAGAGGGTTCCCCTCTCTCCGCATCCTCGCCAACCTCTGTTGTTTCCTGATTTGTTAATTTTAGCCATTCTGACCTGTGTGAAGTGGTGTCTCACTGTGGTTTGGATTTGTATTTCCCTGATGCCAAGGGATGTTGAGCATTTTTTCATGTGTCTGTTGGCCATTTGTATGTCTTCATTGCAGAAATGTCTGCTCATGTCTTCTGCCCATTTCTTGACTAGATTTTTTGCTTTTGGGTGTTGAGTTTGTAAGTTCTTTATAGATTTTGGATACTAGCCCTTTATCTGATATGTCATTTGCGAATATCTTCTCCCATTCCATAGGTTGCCTTTTAGGTTTTTTTTTTTTTTTAAGATTTTTTTTTTTTTTTTGAGAGAGAGAGAGAGAGCACAAGGGGGGGGGGGGGGGAGGGCAGAGGGAGAGGGAGAAGCAGACTCCCCATTGAGCAAGGAGTCCAACATGGGCTCCATCCCAAGATCACCACCTGAGCTGAAGGCAGACACTTAACCGACTGAGCCACCCAGGCGCCCCTGCCTTTTAGTTTTGTTGTTTCCTTGGCTGTGCAACAGCTTTTTATCCTGATGAAGTCCCAATAGTTCATTTTTGCTTTTGCTTCCCTTGCCTCTGGAACATGTCTAGCAAGAAGTTGCTGTGGCTGAGATCAAAGAGTTTGCTGCCTGTGTTCTCCTCTAGGATTTTGATGGACTCCTGTCTCACATTTAGGTCTTTCATCCATTTTGAGTTTATTTTTGTGTATGGTGTAAGAAAGTGGTCCAGTTTCATTCTTCTGCATAGGGCTGTCCAATTTTTCCAATACCATTTGTTGAAGAGATTTTCCATCGGATATTCTTTCCTGCTTTGTTGTGGTCCATTTCTGGGTTCTCCATCCTGTTCCATTGATCTTTGTGTCTGTTTTTGTGCCAGTACCATACTGTCTTGATGATTACAACTTTGTAATACAGCTTGAAATCTGGAATTGTGATGCCTCCAGCTTTGGTTTTCTTTTTCAACATTACTTTGGCTAATCGGGGTCTTTTCTGGTTCCACGCAAATTTTAAGATTGTTTGTTCCAGCTCTGTGAAAAATGTTGATGATATTTTGGTAGGGATTGCATTGAATATGTAGATTGCTTTGCGTAGTATAGACATTTTAACAATATTTGTTCTTTCAATCCATGAGCATGGAATGTTTTTCCATTTCTTTATGTCTTCCTCAATTTCTTTCATAAGTGTTCTATGGTTTTCAGAGTACAGATCCTTTACCTCTAGTATTTTTGTATTCTTTGGGTAAATACCCAGTAGTGTGACTACTGGATCATAAAGTAGTTCTCTTTTTAAATTTTTGAGGAAATCCATACTGTTTTCCAGAGTGGCTGCACCAGTCTGCATTCCTGCCAACAGTGCACAAGGGTTCCTTTTTCTCCACATCCTTGCCAACATTTGTTGTTTCTTGCGTTTTTTATTTTAGCCATTCTGACAGGTATGAAGTGATAATCTCATTGTTGTTTTATGTTTACCTGATGATGAGTGATGTTGAGCATCTTTTCATGTGTGTGTTGGCCATCTGGATGTCTAGAAAAGACCATCTCTTAAAATTTCTTTAAAATACCATGGAGTCCAGTGCCAGCAAGATGGAGCAAGAGTACTACAGCTGATCTTTCCCAATGATGACAACTAAAAAGTCTGGAAAGAATACAGAAAGCAACTGGACTCTGGATAGTGGACAATAGTAGGTGGATTGGGGAAGAAAATCTTGAAGAACAATCAGTTCTGGTTTCCATGTCATAATTGAAGGCAACCCAAAATGCAGAACTGCACTAGTGTGGATGGCAAATAATCTAAAAGAGAGCCCCTTCTGATTAATTCTTAAGGAAAAAGACCATCATTTAATGTTAGAAGTATCAGACAACAATGTTTAAATAGTTATTATAACCATCATCCATGCTGGTAAAGGTGAACCCTTTCTAAATGAATGGAAATGTAGTTCTCAGAAGAGACATCAAAACTAAAACAAAAATGGGACACCTGGGTGGCTCAGTCAGTTAAGCATCTGCCTTCAGCTCAGGTCATGATCCCAGGGTCCTGGGATTGAGACCCACATCGGGCTCCTTGCTCAGCGGGGAGCCTGCTTCTCCCTCTCCCCCTGCCTACCACTCCCTCTCCTTGTGCTCTCTCTCTGACAAATAAATAAATAACATCTTAAAAAAAAAAAAAAAAAAACTAAAACAAAAGTGGGGTACCTGGCTGGCTCAGTTGGTAGACCTTATGACTCTTGATCTTGGGGTTGTGAGTTCAAGCCCCATGTTGGGTGTAGAGATGTTGGGTATTAAAGAGGGCACATACTGAATGGAGCACGGGGTGTTATACGCAAACAATGAATCATGGAACACTACATCAAAAACTAATGATGTAATGTATGGTGATTAACATAATAAAGAAAATAATACCTTTGGGTACCATAGTAAATCTACCCTGGAAGTGTGAGTTAAAAATGTTTGTAAAATGTTTTATAAATATGATTAATAATGAAATATAAATAAAAATAAAGAAAGAAAGAGGAATCGTGGAAACTTTATAACTGTAAAATACAATATCTGAAATAAAGAACTCACTGATAGGCTCTCAGCAGAATGCAGATGACAGAGAAATCAATCAGTAAGCTTGAATACAGAGCAATAAAAATGAGAGAATCCAGAGAGAAAAAATATTGAGAAAAAAATTAAAAGAGGCTCAGCAGCCTGTGGAACAATATTAGAAGGTCTAACACTTATGTTATTAGAGTCCCAGAAAGAAGAAATTGAGGTAGAAAGTGGGGCACGGTGTGGCTTGGGTCATGATCTCAGGGTCATGGGATCAAGTCCTGTGTTGGGCTCCATGCTGGGCATGGAGTCTGCTTAAGATTCTCTCTCTCTTTAACTACACTCCTCTTGGCTCGTGAGCAATCTCTCTTAAAAAAAAAAAGAAAAAAAGAACCTCTCCTAATTGATAATAAAATTACGGCATCAGCATAAAAAAATGGTGACAATGGTAAATTCTGTTACGTGTATTTTAACCACAATAAGAAACAAAGAAAAAGATGTATTCAAGAAAACCATGCCCAGACATATCACAATCAAACTGCTGAAAATCAAAGATAAAAAAAATCATAAAAGCAGCCAGAAGAAAAATGATGCATTACTTATAGAGGACCAACAATTCAAGACTGTGGATTTCTCCCAGTAGGAATGTGCCCATAGGAAAGGGGTTCGTATATGAAGGTGCACTTCAATGTTGCTTTGCCGTGTCTTTCAGGAAGTATGCTTATGCCATGATTGAGCTCAATTTGAGGCAGGACGCAGGAAGCGAATTCTATCACCACCTTCCGATCCAGAACAGGATTTTTGGGGGTTCGATCTGAACCTGACCCCCCCTGGGCCCCGAAGGATGCAGGCAGGCAGGAGCAGGTCTGTCTGAGGGGAGGCCTCCTGAGCAGGGGAACAGGAGGGAAGCCCTGTGGCTTCCTCCCCTGAAGGGACCACGCTGCCCCTTGGGAACCACAGACTCAGTGGTTGAGCCCAATGGGTTAAGAAAAGGTTAGAGCAGAATCCATTACATTCTCTTCTCATTTCCCATTAAGAGGAGATTTTACTGCACCTCAACACCTCCAGTCTGCCTCCTCTGGCTTCGCTGGTGGCAGGAGTGAATTATCCAGTGGGTAAAATCAGCAGAAAGAACATTCCTGTGACAGCCAGGCTGTCAGTCAGACCAAGGACAGAGCTATTCCCAAGTCGGACACTTGTCCCCAGGTGGTTGGCAGTGCAGTGTCCCACCCCACCCACCCCCAGCTGACCTGGCCTGGGTGGGGCAGGTTGGCCTGACTTGCAGGCCTAGCTGTCTTCATTTCAGTTCTCAGACTCCACAGCCAGCCCGGACACATAAGTGGACAGCCATGGCTTCGTAGTTGGGGGGTCAGCAGCTTCCGACCCCTAGCAGCCCAGAGCCGTGGGCAGGGAGCTGGACTAATAAGGTCATAGAAGATACTCAGGACATGGGAGCTGGCTGAGGTCTCCATCCCCAAGTTCCATGGAAAAGGACAGAAAGCCCTCAGCCAGGGCGCCTGGGTAGCTCAGTCGTTAAGCGTCTACCTTCAGCCTAGGTCATGGTCCCAGGGTCCTGGGATCAAGTCCCGCATCGGGCTCCCTGCTCCGCGGAAAGCCTGCTTCTCCCTCTGCCTGCCACTCCCCCTGCTTGTGTTCTCTCTCGCTCTCTGATAAATAAATAAAATCTTAAAAAAAAAAAGCCCTCAGCGATCGAGACTGTGGGAGCCCTGTCCCTCCCTGGCCTTTTCTAACCCAGAGTTCCGCCATCACCCTCCTTCCCTACCCAAGAAGCTGCAAGAGACAAGGCCCAAAAAAGGAGGCTTTTAATACAAAGAGGGCAGGGCCTGGTCTGGGAAGGACTTAAATAAAGGGGAGAAGAGTCAGGAGCCAGCAGTGGCGGGCCTGGAGGTCCTGTGGAGCGGGATGATGCAGATGGAGTTCCGAGCCTCTTTGATGCGCCACCAGCGGCCGAGCCTGCAGGGGACAGAACAAAAGGAGCAGCGGAGACCACGCCCAGCCCCCAGCACCCCACCCGGTGGCCCAGCCAGCGCCACTTTCCACCTCACCCCTCCAAGGGTGCCTCCTACCTGTGCTCCTGCCCCACCCCAGCCACCAGGAAATCCCCGGAGCTGGAGAACTTGAGGCTATTGATAAAGCCCACCTGAGAAGAGGGAGAGACGTGGGAAGACATGAGAACAGATCCCCCCTCCCCCAACACCACAGCCCCAGCTTCACAGCCAAGGGCTTGGCCTCAGCAGGCCCGGCTTAAATCCCTGCTCTGCCTCCTGCCACCTGGATCAGCCCCTGACCCCTCAGGGCTTCACCCTCCATACCTGTGAGATGGAGGGAAATAGAGCGCCAGCCTCATAGTGAGCTGGTGAGGATTTAAGGAGACAGTGTACGCCAAGTACGTCCCGTGTATCAGGGGTGGCCCAGGGCCTAGCTCCTGGCTGTGGGGTCCTGGAGACTCCATGACTATTTCCAAGTCCTGCACTGTCACCAGATGCCACTGACCATCCTACCACTCTCCCTTAGGGTGCCCCATGTCCACATGCCCTAGCCTGGGGTCAATCTGGCACCAGCCATGCAGAACCCATCACAGCACCAGGCTGCCCATCACCTCCATGCGTCTGCACATGCTGTTCCCCGCCTTGTCCCAGCCTTGTTCCCCCGCACCCAGGACAGGGTGGGGAGTGGAGGAGAGAAAAGGGGAGATGGGGGAAGAAGGGAGAGGAAGGAGTAAGGGTTCCGGTCAGGCCCTGTGCTAGGAGCTGGGACTATAAAAAAGAGAAGTCCTAGCTGGCCCTACCCTGAGGAGCCTCCCTTCTGGCAGGAAAAAACAGTAAGGGGCTAAGTCCAGGGGCCACGAGCTCCAGGGCCTCGGGAATGTGGCAAAAGCGGGCTGGGTGTTCAAGCCCCACTTACCAGGGGAATGTCACAGAGAGGGTCAAGCCGCCGGAAGCCCTCCCCACACTGCCAGAGCCGCACACAGGAGCTGTGGGAGCCTGGGGCGGGCAGGGAGACAGTGAGCACCCCCGCCCCAGCCCTCCCGCCACCCCCTGCTCTCGGCCTCCAAGGGCACCCACCTGTGGCCACAAGGTCTGTGTTGAGTAGGGCCGCCACCGACGACACCCAGAAGGGCTGCTCCAGGCCCGGCTCCCCTCGCAGCCCATGGGCCTCACGCTGCAGGGCAAGTGGCCGCTTCTTGGAGAGGCCCCACAAGGCCACGGAGCTGTAGACAGAGGAGATCATCAGCGAGGGGCCGGGTAGGGCAGAAAGGCCACTCGGGGGAAAGGAACCACAGCACTGCACGGGGAGGTTCCGGGAGGTGAGGCTGGGAGCGGCGGCCGTGGTGCGAGGCCTCCAAAAGGCAGCTCTTACCCATCATCGGCGCCCGACACCATGTGCTCCTCATTGATAAGCTGGATGCTGTCGATGGAGCCCCTGGCGAAAGGAGCAGTGAGGGGCATGGCGCCCCCCCCCCAGCCCCCTCCCCACACCGGCCCGACAGATAGCCTTACTGGTGGCCGTAGAAGACAAGCTGGGACTCCTCGGGGATCTTCCACACGCGCACCGTGCCGTCCCGGCCCCCGGCCGTCACGCAGCACTCCCGGCTCAGGGCGTCCAGCGCAGCCACGGCATCCTGGTGCCCAAAGCTGGGGAGTGGGGGGGGCGGGGAGGACGGGGTCACCCGTGCACTGGCGCGCACATCCCCACACCCCCTCCCCGCGCACACTCACAGCGTCTCCACGTAGGAGTTCTCCGCCACGTTCCACACCTTCACGGAGCGGTCGTGGGACGTGCTGTAGAGCTGGTGGGTGCCTCTGCGGAAAGCCAGGCCCTGGCGGTACACGGAGGGGGGCAAAAGGGGACCTGGACTACGGCAGGCGAGACAGACGTGAGGCCCAGGGCGGACCTCCTGACATCCGCTCACGGCGTAGCAGCTGCAGCCTTGTGAGCTCAGACCCTCCCAGCTCTCCCCGGTCCCTCCAGCCCCTTGTGTCCTTCACAGCGCCACGCCCCGCACCGGAGCGCAGGCTCCCCGACGACGGCGGCCCTCTGCCTCGTTCACCCCGTCGCCCCAGCCCGGCCCACTTCGTCGCTTGACAAGCGTCCACAGCTCCTACCGACACGGCGTCCCGGTGCCCCGTGAACGTGTACAGGTACCCGCAGCTCTGGGCCTCCCAGACGAGAATGAGCTTGCCGCGGTCACCCGAGGCCTGCGGGCAAGGGGACAATGGCTACAGGCAGCCAGCGTGTGCCCCGGCCTCTCACCCGCCCCCGGGGCCAACCCTGCCTTACAAGGTACTTGCCGTCGGAGGAGATGGCCATGCAGAGGATGGGGCTGCTGTGGCCGGGGGGCTGCCCCTCGGCACCCTTCTTGGCCCGGGGGATCACATGAAGCTTCCGTCCACTCTCCACACTCCCTGACACCGGGGAAGAGAGAGGCTACTGGGAGGGAGGCTAGGACCGGCTGGCAAGCCCCCACCAAGGGCAGCACGGGGCTGTGGGAGAAGTGGTGGCCTCGGGGCTGAAGCCCCGGAACAGCCCCCTCAGGCTCCTCGTCTGTTACGCGGCGATGGTGACCCCAAGGGGCAGCCGCGAAGCCCCAGGGAGAAGGACAGGAAGGTGCTTCAGGACCAAGGCTATGAGTTCTTCCAGTTTCTCCTCAGCGTGGATGAAGACAGCACTCAGCCGTCGAAGGGAGGACCCAGGAAGACCAGGAATGCAATCCTGGGGCTGCACAGAGCCTCAGGGAGCTCACAGCCCCACTCCTAGCCAGAAGCTTCCACTGGCACCCAGAAAACACCTCCTTAGGAGCAAACTTACCTCCAGAAGCTTCCCTCATCGGGCCTCCGTCTGCCCTGACGACTCCCTCCGCCACAGACCAGCCCTCCCGAAAGACCCCCAGGCTGCGGACCCCCACCCAGGCGCTCACTCACACTTGATAATGCTGCAGTCTTTGGCAGCAGAGAAGATGGCCGCGTCATCGGGGGTGATGACCACGCACGTGATGGAGAGCTGGTGCCCCCGTAAGACTCGGATGTCGGCCGGGGCTGGGGCCTGGATCTGGGCAGGCAGGGCTGGGTCACTGCCACAGGGGGCAAGAAGGCCCCTAGACACACACACACGCACACGCACACGCACACGCACACGCACACCATCCTTTCCCACCACCCTGACCAGACCCTCACGTGACCCTGTCTGCCCAAGTGCCCACCATGTTCCAGAGCAAATACCCCACAGCCTGAGTCCCCAGTCAGGCCATGTGCTCCCCAACCCACGTGGGACCCATGACTCACTCCCATCTCACACCAGATTCACTCCCATCTCACACCAAAGTGCCCTGCCCGCTTACCTCCTTTGCCATCGACTTCTGCAGCCTGCCCCGCTGCTCCAGCTGCACAGAGAGGACAGGGGTGAGCTCCCAGGAGCAGGGCCAGCCCCACCCTTCTCTCCCACCACCTTCCCTCCACAACTCACCACGTCCTCCTTCAGGCGTCCGGCCACCTGGTCCTCCTCAAACGCCCGAGCCTCAGCCTTCTCCTCCTCTGTGCAAGCACAGACCAGAGCAGGTCAACCCAGGCCAAGCCTCCACCTCTCCCTTCCCATCCCCACCCCACCACCCCCTGGGTCCTGGGCCCCAAACACTCAGGCTGCGTCCCCCTGGGAAGTTCGGGCTACCTCGGGCAAAGGAGAGGTCTCCTCCTGCCTAACCCCAGTCTTTACTTAGAGATCAGGCTAAAGCCCCCTGAAGGTCTGCCCCCCGCCCCAGGAGGCCCGTTAGTCTCCTAGCCACCCTTCCCCAGGGCGGCCAGCACCAGCGGCTCCGGCAGCCCACCAGGCCCCTGCATCAGTCACCCGTCAGGCGGCTGTGGCCGCAGCAGGCACTCGTGGGCACAGGCCCTGCCCCTCTCCTGCCCAGTGCACGGGCTCACCTTGCTGCCTGAGCTGCTCCAGGTAGAGCTTGGCCAAGCGCAGCTTCTTCTCCTGGGCTGTCTCCTCCTGTTCCTCCTCCTCCTCCTCCTCAGTCCTCCTGGGAGGCAGGCTGTGGGCAGGAAGGGGCTGGCTCTGAGAGGGCTCAGCCCGCTCCTCCGGCCACTGGGACCGTGCCTCCCGCTGCTGCCCCTGCCACTCACCGCCCGCGTCCCTGCCTGCCCTCGGCACCAACGATTACCCATGCACACAACCGGAAGACGTGACCTACCAAACTGAAAGGACCCACCCAGTGCCCGACATGAGGGTGAAAAGAGACCCCAAACCCAAAACGATCACTGTGAAATCTCTCAACTCTAGGGGGAAAGAGCAGGTTCTACAGACTGCTGAGAAAAGGTCACATACGCAGGGTCTGGAATCAACAGCAACACTGAAAGCAGGCTGGCCAAAGAGCCACACACACAAAATCCTCAAGGGCAATGTGAACCCCTGGAAGGCCACGCCAGTTAAACCATCGACGACCGGTGAAGATCCTGTCAGATGTACAAGGCGCCACAGGACTGGTCTTTTCTAAACCTCACTAAAGGATGGAGAGTGTGCTCCCCACACAAGAGGGTGAGCTAAGAATGAGAAAGGGAATAGGAGATCCAACATGGAAAGCTGAAAAGGCAGATCCCAGACCTCCCCCCTCCCCGCCCCCAACAGGGGAGCAGCCACCAGCCTAGATCCGATAGAAGGACCCAAGAGGCATCACCGCCTCACCGTCATTACCACAGCACTGGCCTCTACCTTGAGGACGCGATTCCAGGTGAAACTTAACTGGGTCTTGGCTCGACCTTGTGCTGGTGAAGGTGCTGCTCTCCCTTCCATGCCCCATCCCTGGACCGGCTGGGAGCACTCACTTCACTCAAGACACATCCTACCGGGACTTGCTCTTGGGAGCTACAGGTAGGTCACAGAACCGTCCCCTGATCACGTGCCTGGAGATACCTAGTCCCTGTCAAATGCCCCAATTGTTTCCCAAGACTCCTTTATGACTTTGCCCACAATGTCCCCAGAAGGAACCTTGGAAACTCTCAAGGAAGCCAAGGCTAAACCGGGCCCCAGAGACCACTTAGTACCCAGTGCCCAGCCACCCGTCAGCCGACAGGGCTGGTGCTGCCCTTCCTTTATCCAGCTAAGGTTAGAACTTCTCAGTTTACCTACACTAATCAATTGTTGAGGGGTTCACACATGGGAAATGGAACTCTAAAGAAAAGCAAAGGAAGCACACGCTGTATGATTCCACTCATATGACGTTCTGGAAAAGGCAAAACGCTAGGGACAGTAGTTAGCAGGGGCTGGAGGTGGAGAGGCACTGACTACAAAGGAGCAGGGAGAATTCTGGAGCGTGATGAAACCTTTCTACACCTTCAGAGTGGCGGCAGTTACACAACTGTATGTGTTCGTCAAAACTCACAAACAGATTATACCTGAATGAGAAAATGAAAAGAAGGAGGACCGGGGGCGGGGTGGGGGCTGAAGGAGAAGGGAAGGAAGGAAGGAAACCAGAGAAATGATTAACTCAAGTCAGAATGCAGAGCGGGGGCTTCTAAGTTTCTGCAAATGGTCTAGTTCCTAACCTAGGTGCTAGGCACACAGAGCGTCATCATTTCACCATGGCTCCCTAGAGTCCAGACACATTTCGTTGACTCCCTCTGTATCTTCCACACTCACAACACATTTTTTAAACATTTAAAAGTATTCAGCACAGGGCCAGGCACACACCCACCAGAGTGACCTTAAAAGTAAGTATATTAAGTCTTTCTGCGAGCAGGTCAAGACCAGCATGTGCTCAGTGTTAGAAGCTGAATTTCTAAAGCCAACTCTTAGGGAAGACCCCAGGAATCCCCGGTATGACAGCCTCCTTTCTACAGGCTCAGGCCTGACACCCTGTTAGCCTTCTTTGAAACCCTGCAACATGCCCCACCCTCGGCACCTGCAGAATGAGGGAGGCATTCAAAGCCCTCCACCAAAGCGGCCAACACCTGCCTTTCCATCCTCGCCATTTCCCACTCCCACACATGTAAAGCCCTAGACTTTTCTCTGCTCCCTGAATGTCCTCCCTGCCTCTACCTGAGGGATTCCTCCTCATCTCTCCAAGCCCTATTTAAATGTCCCCTCCCCTGTCTCCAGAACACAGAGCTGTAGAATACACATCCCATTACAACACATTTTGTCTTCACCTGACTGCTCATCTCTGTATTCTCAACAGTAAAGCCAGTGCTTGGCATGTATTGAGAGCGACAACTGTGAAATTGCAGGAAAACAGATGAAGAACTAGCAAGCACTTCATGTATTCCTCTATCCTTACCAGCCGGTCCAGCCTGTGCTCAGGTCCCTGCCATGACCCAGGGAGGTCTCACTGGTCTCCCATTGGGACTGGGGGTTCTCCCCACACAGAGACCCTGCAGAGGAGATGAGACTTCTCAATCTCCTCAAGACGAGTCCTACTCATCAGGGTCAGAACTGGAGGAAAGTGCCAAGATCTAAGAGCCAAAAAGGCCAGAGACCTGGGTTCTAGTCCCAGCTCTGTCCCGACTCACTGGGCCTCACTGTTCCCTTCCCCTAGGTGGAAGAGAACTCACCTCTCACTTTCAGAGTCGCTGGAGATCTCCTCATCCATCTTGCCGCCTCCCTTGGACTTGCCCCGGTCCCCGGCAGAGTCGGCCTGAGAATTAAATAATCCTTTCGTTGGTCAGGGGTCCCAACCATCCCGGCACTGACCAAGCGCCCCTTCCGATCTCTCGAGGGTCGCGGGACCAGGAAAGGCGATGGCCCCCCGGCTCAAATGCAAGGTCTTTCAGGATTTGGCCCACAGAGAGAGGGACGAAGCTGACTCCAGCTGGGGTCCCGAAAAAAGAGCCGCGGAGGGGCCCGGGGCCCTGGTGTCCCGTATGGGATGACGGTGGTCCCAGTAGCGGGACTCCGCAGAAGCTCCAGGCTCACCTTTCGCCGCCGCTTGCCGGACCCTGCACCGGCCCCGGGCCCCGATGCCGACCTTCCCCGCTTTCGAGCCGCCGCTGCCGCCGACATGCTGCCCACCGTGAGCGTAGCTGCCACCACGGAGAACTCACGTGGCTGCTAAACCCCTGAGGTCTGGCCAAGACTCCGCGCCCCGGTAGGCTCCCAGTGCCCCGCGGGTCCCGCCTCCCACAGCTCCATTGGGTCCTTCTGCAAGCTCTGTCACGCCCCTCAAGCGCCCATAGGGTAAACTATCGTGGCCACGCCTCCAAGAGTTCCTACTGGCTCGGGCGCCAGGCTCCAGTAGGAAGCAAGCCTCTCCCCGCGCTTCCGGCCCAAGGCTAGGGCGCATGCGCCCTGCTGCGGGCTGACGTCCGGGGGCGGGTCGGCTCAGAAGGGCCTTCTCTGTGTTTGCGGTCCTTGGACGCTGGGAGGCGTCAGAGATGCAGGGTTCCGTATCTCGGAGCGTGACTCCTCCCCGTCGGGGGCTGGAGCCAGGGTGAACCATCCTGGCACGAGGTAACCGGGAGGAATCTAGGCAGCCCCGAGGAGGGGAGGCAGTGTCTGCCCCAGGGCCCAAGGTCACTGGGCAACTGGCTGACACGTATTGCGTGCCTCAGGCCAGACAAGCGGCGCTAAGGACGCGTCAGTCCCCGGGGCTGCACTGGCTGTATCCCAATCAAGTGTCCACCGGTCCATGGGACAGGCTGTTGGCCTCCGCCTGTCCAGCCTCTGACTCACTTGACTGGTGGCCAGATAGCTGGAAAACCACACCCCCACCCCGCGCTGCCCCTGCTCCCATCTCTGGCGTTTGTAGGGAAATCACTGCCCAAGTCCCGCCTAAGGTTACAGAGGGTTGCTAGAGAAGGCCCTAGAACTGGAACTGCTGTGGGGGTCCTGATACTAGACCTTTGACTGCCATCTCTCTCAGGTCCCTATGTCTCTTAGGTGACTGCCCTATGGTCCTGCCCACAGCCCCTGCAGGGCAGGGCAGGACGGGATGTGACTGGAGCTTGCCCTCTGTCAGTTCAAGGCCACAGGTCTCAGACCCTGACTGGCACCCCAGAACTTTTGAACCCCTCGGGAAGGGTTTCTGGGCCTCTGGGTGCCAAGTTCTGGAGAGACAGATCTGTCCCAGGAGTGTGGCTCTTGGGAGCTGCTGCCCACTCTCCTCCATAGTTGGGGTGACTCAGCCCAGCAACCATGCCAGGTCCATCTGAGTCAGCTGAGACGGGGAGGAGCAAGCAGTACCCACAGGGAGGAGGAGCCCAGAAGCAGGAAGAGATTCTCTTCTCACTTTCCCTCCCTCTTCAGGACCCTGGATTGCTAGAGAGGGTGGGGAATCATTCTTCCTTGCCCCGAGGGCAGACTGGACAGGGTCCTGGCCTGGCCCCCGTGAATGGGAAAAGGGAAAGGGGACTGGTGCAGAGAGCTGGTTTTGGTCTGGGTCAGGGAATGGGGAAATGGAGGCAAGGGGAGGCAGTGTGTCGGGGAGGGGTGTCACCAAAGGGCAAACCCAGAGTGGGGCAAGTTGATGCTGTACCAGTCAGGTGGGATGCAAAGGCCATGAAGCCTGAGGGCCCCCTCTGTGCCCCAGAAGAGCCATGGCTCCAAAGCACAAGCCCCAGGTGCAGTGTGAGGGCCCTGAAAAAAAGAAGGGGCGGCAGGGGGCAGAGGAGGAGGACAGCTTCCGCTCCACCGCCGAGGCCCTCAGAGCTGCACCCACAGACAAGCACGTAGTCCGAGTGGATCCAGCCCACTCAGCCACAGCCCTGGGACTCAGGTAAGCTGTAGTCCCCATCCTGACTTGGAGCCTACTCCTTCCCAGGTACAAATACACTCAGACCTGGTGGCGCCTGGGTGGCTCAGTCGTTAAGCGTCTGCCTTTGGCTCAGGTCGTGGTCCCAGGGTCCTGGGATCGAGCCCCACATCGGGCTCCCTGCTCCGCAGGAAGGCTGCTTCTCCCTCCCCCACTCCCCCTGCTTGTGTTCCCTCTCTCACTGTGCCTCTCTCTGTCAAATAAATAAACAAAATCTTTAAACAAACAAACAAACAAACAAACAAATACACTCAGACCTGCTCACTACCTCACCAGGGCTTGGCTCTGGACAGGTAGCTCAGAGTCCCAAGGAAGCTATGTCCCCCCAAGACCCCAAAGGTCAGGTAGGGTTATATCCCATCAGATCCAGGCAGGTCATGTCTGCTCTTCAGACCCCAGGGCAAGCCCCTGAGCTTCTCAGGCCTCCCCCTGCCACACTTAGGGCAGGACTTTGACGCCCTCAGCCTCCCTAGGGCTCAGCTGTATCCCCTAAAGCAGCCCCACAGGGCCATGTCCCCCTGAGATCCCTTGCATGGCAGGGTTGTGTCCCTGTGAGATCCCCAGGGCAGAATGAATGTCTCCCTCTGATTCCCTGACACAGGGCACAGCCATGTCCTTCCAGAACTTCCCCCAACTGCCTGAGTTGAGTCATGTCCCCTCAGATTGTGTCCCGCAGGGCAGAACCATGACCTCCTCAAGTCTTCCCTGACAGAGCTTCCTCCGATGCCCCCAGTACAGCCTGACTCCTGTCCGCATCAGACCGCTGTCCGTGTGCAGGCGGGTACTCCGTCCCCCCCAGGGGCAGCCCAAGCGGGCCTGCCCTCCCCACGCCCCCTCTGGCCCTAGGTGCATGAAGACTATGCATGCACCCTGAACCAGACCAACATCAGAAGCAACAACAACAAGTTCTACATCAACCAGCTGCTGGAAGAGGGTGACCACTTCGCCTGCTGGAACCGCTGGGGCCGTGTGGTAAGTGCCACCGCCTTCCCACCCTGTGCCCACCTCCTCCCCACCTCTCCCTGCTCGACACATGCGCCCTGCTCCCCAGGGTCCCCACAGCTTATTCGGCTGGTGGCTGCACCCTCTCTCTGCCTCTGACTGCCCGGGGGCTCTCGGCACAGGGCCTGGCAGAGCAGAGGCCCGCAAATGCTCACAGCCGGCCGGTGGCGGGCACACCCCTGAAGGCTGTCGGTTGTAGGGAGAGGTGGGCCAGTCGAAGCTCAGCTACTTCAAGCTACTGGAGGATGCAAAGAAGGACTTTGAGAAGAAATTTCGGGACAAGACCAAGAACAGCTGGGTGGAGCGGGACCACTTTGTGGCCCACCCGGGCAAGTACACGCTTATCGAAGTGCAGGGAGACAACGAGGCCCAGGAAGCCGTGGTGAAGGTGACGTGGCCGGGAGGGTGGTGGGGCCTGGGACAAGGGGGACTGGAAGGAGAGACCCAGCCAGTTGGCTTCTGCCACTACCAAGCTGTGTGACCTCAGGCACGGACCTCCCCTCTCTGGCCTCAATCTGGCCAATCTTTGTCTAAGGCCAGGCTCTGCTCTGGCTGTGCCCAGCTGCTCCCGCCCACGTGCCCTCTACCCCTTGGTGGACGGAGACCCCGTGAGGGCCGTGGTACAGCACATGTGGCCCTGCTCCCTGGACGAAGGCACATGGAAGCTCATCACCAACATCTTCACCAAGGACATGTTCAAGAATGCCATGACCCTCATGAACCTGGGTGAGGGGAGAGGGGCCAGGCAGGGTGGTGGGGGCCCCGGGGTGGGGTGCAGGGCTGCAGGGATGAGTCTCCCCCACTCTCCCCACCCCCCTCCCCAGATGTGAAGAAGATGCCCCTAGGGAAGCTGAGCAAGCAGCAGATTGCATGGGGCTTCGAGGCTTTGGAGGCCCTGGAGGTGGTGCTGAGAGCCCCCATGGACGGTGGCCTCAGCCTGGAGGCACTGTCCTCCCACTTCTACACTGTCATTCCCCACAACTTCGGCCGCAACCAGCCCCCGCCCATCAAATCCCCCGAGCTCCTGCAGGCCAAGAAGGACATGCTGCTGGTGAGGTTCGGCAGGGGGGCAGGCAGTGGGCAGATGGCCAGACGGGGCAAGGGAGATGGGGGACAGATGATCAAGAAGGCCCAGAGAGGTGGACGGAATGGGTAGCCGGAAGGACAGGGGAGGGGAAGGCCAGACCAGTGGATGGGGTGGGGGTGCAGAGGCGGACAGACAGGTGGGGTGGCCATGGCCCCAGTCATATGGGAGGGAGGAGGCTGGGAGTCAAGCGGCCACACAAGCCGCCCATGCCCATCACCGTAGGTGCTGGCCGACATCGAGCTGGCCCAGACCCTGCAGGCACCCCCCGAGGAGGAGAAGGCGGAGGGGGTGCCACACCCACTGGACCGAGACTACCGGCTCCTTAAGTGTCAGCTCCAGCTGCTGCACCCAGAGGCGCCCGAGTGTAAGGTGGGCCGGTCCCGCAGAGGAACCGGGCTGACAGGAGCACTGTGCCTCTGCCCAGCTGCCCTCCTGGCGTGCGGAGGAATCGCCTGCCCTTGGCCTTCTCTCCCTGTGTCCGTAGGGCCTGAGCAGAGCTCTGGGACTGGAGGCCGCAGTGGGGTTCTGTCCACACGTCTCTCGCCCTCGGCAGCCAGCTTCTGTTTTCCCTGCAGGGGATACACGCCTACCTAGAACAGACTGGCCACGGCTACAGGTGCCCGGCTCTTCACCATGTTTGGGAAGTGAACCGAGAAGGGGAGGCGAGGGAGGGTCTCCCCAACCCGTTCCCCTCACTACCTGCCCCTTACGGAGATGACCTTGGCTTATGTGCCTATCAGCGAGTCGGTTTAACAACTCCTCAGCCTCCCCCAGGCCCAGGTCTTGGGCACATGTGCGTGAGTGTGTGTGACTGGCCAGAGGGGCCTTTGGCCTTGGTCGCACCCTCTGAACAGCAGGGAGAAACACCTGAGCTTGGATAGCATGACCCTCCCTGCCCCCACCCCCTTCCCCCCAGGGAGACAGGTTCCAGGCCCACTCCAAGCTGGGGAACCGGAAGCTACTGTGGCATGGCATCAACGTGGCGGTGGTGGCCGCCACCCTCACCAGTGGGCTCCGCGTCCTGCCCCCTTCCGGCGGCCGCGCTGGCAAGAGCACCTGCTTCGCCTCAGAGAACAGCAAGTCAGCTGGCTATGGTGAGGTACCCCGCGGGGCCAGCCCGGGGCCGGCACAGGACACGAGGGAGGACTGGGCCTAGTGCTTGCCCAACTCCCGGTGGATCCAGGAGAGGAATCCTTGAGTGGCTACTGACCAGAGCACTCAGCGGGGCACCCTGGGAGGGGGGGGACTCAGAGGAAGCGCAGCTGGTCAGGGACAGGTCAGAAGCCCCAGGCAACTTCCCTTCCCGGAGAAGGTGATGCAGATAGGATGAGCGTGCCAGCCAGGGGTGGGGGGAGGAGGGGTGGTGAAAGAGGAGGCTTGGAGGTCAAGAAGCTAGGAGGTGGCACGAAGCCTGGGAGGCTGCAGCAGGTCAGGACCTCTGCACACAGCCTGATGATAAAGATCTGAGCAAATGCCTGTTCTGGGCGGGGACTGGGGCCTGGAGCATCAAGGGAGTTTATCCAGACGGTGATGGGGCCCCTAACCAGACTTGTATACAGCAGCTTCTGCAACCATGGGGAGGGCAGCTGAGGCCAGAGGCACAGGGAAGCCGTGCTCTCACCCAGGCCAGAGGTGATGGGCACCCAGCCCAGGCAGTGGAGGTGGGGGAAGAGAGAATCCATGAGAGGGATGTTTGAGAGGTGGGATGGGCAGCTTGTGTGATAGGGTCAGAGGTATCTCTGATGACCCCCAAGTTTCTGTCCAGAGGTGTCCTCACTGAGGAGACCTCCCCAGACTGGGTTCTCAGCCAGCCCATCGCTGGAGACCCACACCACCCACCAAGCCAAGAGAGGCTGGATGGGACTGATGTTCTAGGATATCTGAAGTTGCCCAAGGTCAAGGGGTCCACCAGAAGGGAAGAGGAGCCTAAGAAGGAGTAGAGGGTGGCTTCGGGAGAGCCAGTGCAAGGGGGTCCCAGGGTAGGGGGTGAAGAATGCCACTGGCAAAATCAGCAGAACAGGCCAGAGAGAAAAGGCGTCTACCCTGGATTTGGTCATTGGGAGCCCATTGCTGACCTTGGAGTGGGGGGCAGGGGCTGCAGAGGCCTGCTCTCTGGGGTCCAAGGAATAGGGGAGGGGTGGGAGGGGGCACAGCCAGGACAAGGGGGTGTTTTTAAGGATGCAGGAAGAGGGGGCACTTTTCTGGGCTGGGTCAACAAAGCCAGAGGAGATAATAGTGCAGCAGAGCAGGGGCCAGGGAGTCAGGTAGGAGGGCCAGGCTGCCCATGCTGAGCTTCCCTGGGTCCCCCAGTTACTGGCATGTCCTGCGGAGCCCACCAAATTGGCTAGATGTTCCTGGGGGAGGTGGCACTGGGCAGAGAGCACCACATCACCATCGATGAGGCCAGCTTGAAACAGCCACCCTCTGGCTCCGACAGTGTCATTGCCCGAGGCCACACAGAGCCTGGTGAGTCCCGAAAAGCTGGACAGGCCTGAGGATAAAGGCCTGGGGCTGAGCTAGGGGACCAGGATGCTTTCAGGGAGGAGGTGGGCAGGGAAGGGGCTGTGGAGAGGGACAGAAAGAAGCAGCCCTCCTTACTAGTCATTTACTTTGTCCTTCGACAAACATTTCCTGGTTCAATATCACTCCTGGGCATCCAGGAGGGCTTCAAAGAAAAGGTGTCAATGACTGAGCATTAAAAGATAAGTAGGCATTTCCCAGGCAGAGAAATGGGATGGATATTCCAGGCAGAAGGCCCAGCCTGTGCAGTGGTTTGGAGATTGCAAGCTGGGAATGAGCAGGTGTTCCCCGTGGCAGAAGTGGACAGTATAGGTGGCAGAACTTATTGGTAAAGCCAAGGATCAGTGACCCTTGATTCACCCATGGCCCTTGCTGTGCCCTGCAGATCCAACCCAGGACACTGAGCTGGAGCTGGATGGCCAGCGAGTGGCGGTGCCCCAGGGCCGGCCTGTGCTCTGTGCAGAGTTCTGCAGCTCCCAATTCTCCCAGAGCGAGTATCTCATCTACCAGGAGAGCCTGCGCTACCTGCTGGAGGTTCACCTCTGAGCTATCTGCCTACCCCCACCCCTGGGGCTTGCTGGCAGCTAGACCATCAGCCTTAACCTCCCTGCCCATCCCTGGTGCCCCCAAATCTCGCTCTTGTGTCCCAGGCAATGATCCCCCCCGCTCCAATCTTTGCTAGCCCTGGCATGGCCATGGCCCCAGAGTCTCACCTCCTACGGTGACGGGCATGATGGACTGCCATTATTACTGGGGCACAGACAGATACAGCTGCCGTTCAAGTTAGAGGAGCACAGGCTGAGAGTGGGTGGAGTCCCACATCCACCTGGGCTGTCCACCCTGACCCAGACCATCTGCCCAAGAGGTGTGAGTACCAGGGCAGGCTGAACTTCAAGCATATATATCAAGTTTATGAAATATTGTATCCACTCACTCCCTGGCCTCCGCTTGTCTGTGCTGCAGCTGCACTAAGCGTGGGCCTCCTTCTCTCTCGTCGGGGACCCGCCACACCACACAGCAGCCCCAGCCCTGCTCTAGGGAGTGAGCACTCACAAGGGTGATGTGGGACACACACACACACACACACACACTGTCGATCTACATCCATGTCTGCAACACCTGGCCTCCTGATCATTGAGCCTTCAAAGGGGACTCTCGCCATTTGGGGACCCATGTAGTGATTCTGCCTTTTAGCCCAGACACAGCCCGGCAAATCAAGCATTTCTCATGTCTCGGCACCAAACATCCACATGTATCTTATATGTGACTATTATTAATAAGTTCAGCATATAGCCAAGGGGTACTGTTCTATAATCATGACAGGCATGCCAGCCACCCCCCCCCAGGTAACCCTGTCCCCAAATGGGGGTGCGGGTTCTAGAGAGCAGGTCGGGGTCCGGTCCAGGGTCACACATTGCATTTAGTTGTCATGCCTCATGTGCCTCCTTCAGTCTGCACCCATTCCTCGGCCCTTCTTTTCCCTTCATAACTTTGACATTCTTGATATGGGAGGGGACAGGCCAGTTGTTGTACAGGATATCTTGATTTGGGTTTGTCTGATGTTGTGTCATGATCAGCCTCAGGCATTGCAGTTTGGGCAGGAATATGACCTCCGTGATGTGTCCTCCATGCATTATATCCACAGGGATCTGTCTCATTCTCGGTGATGTTCATTTCAATCTCTTGTGTCCACCAGGGGTCTCCACCTGAAAGTCACCATTTTTCCTGTTTGTAATTAATCAGTGAACTGTGGGAAAATATCTTGAGGTGTAAGCGTCCCATCCTTCCTGGACTTTTACCCACTAGCTTTAATATTCATTGATGATTTTTACCTGAAATCAACGACTTAAATCAATTTTTGCTAAGACGGTTGCAAACGATAGTTACCTAATCCTCTCATTTCTTTTATATTTATTAATCACTAGTCCCCTTTCTTTATTATCCATATGGACTTATAGATTCTTATCTTATGTGATGGGTTGTAATCCATTACTGTAATTATTCTGATCTTCAAAATGTCCCAGATTTTGCCAGCAGAAGGTCTTTCAAGCCAACTCTCAGATCTACATCATTTTTTGAGCACTTCTTTCCTTTCTGGCATCACAAAATGTTCCAAGCTCATCTCGTGCAAACCTGGAATCAGCCATTTCTCCAAGGAGCCCTGGTTCCCTAGAGCAGGAAATGGTATTTAACATCCAAGATTTGGGCAGTAGGTGTGCTCCTTGGTACCGGGGTACCATTGTTTTTAAGTCCTTATAGCAAAGAGAGCCAGGAAATATGTATATGTAAATAAATGAACACATCTATCCATGTCTATTTCTCCAATTCCAATCCAACACCACAGGGTTCTTCCATTCTCCCCCAAATGTGTAGTTAAAATGCCTCCTTTCTCTAACAGGAAGAACCTTGGTTTCCATCAACCTTAATATATTTACTTACTGCTTAATCCCACACACAAAGGAGTTTCAGAGTTGCTACACCCATACCATTGTGAAAACCAAACTTTGTAAGTTGAGCTCAAGATGTACTGAATCTTTTTCAAGACTTATCTTTTAGGCTGAGGGTCAATGGTCAAAGGAGCAGTTTGGACAAAGGTTCAAATATCACTTGGTTGAGCTATTTATTTCTCTTCAGCATGGTTGTTATACACTTGAAGTATAGGGAGGTTCATTTGTTTCTGTTTAACTTTTAGGGGGTTTTCCTCATCTTCGTTGGTTGATTTTTTCAATACGTAGAACACTGACATAGTTCCCAAAAGTCCAGTCTTTTGGACAGAAATGTGTGCTCAGAAGAGCCTTTCACTCCATTCCCACCCATTTGCTGTAGTTTCTGCTTTATCCTTCCTGTATTTCTTTGTGCAAATTAAGACAAAACAAGACACCAAACCAAACAAAAACAAAAACCCAAAAAAGATAAGCTACAAAGTGTTCCATTATCCCTCCATTTTTAATTTAGTTGGACTACTTTGGAGGGAGCGTGCACTCTCGGTGATGTTATCATCTCCATCCCTGCCTATCGCCTTCCCCCCAGTCCACTTTTCTCATTTGCTATTCCCACTTGGCCCTGCTGAGCCTTCCTGCAAGCCCCTGGCGTGCAGGCACAGCTGGGCAGAGAGAAGAGGAGAAGGGAAGGCATTGGACTTCCTCTTATTCTGAACTAAGACCTCAAAAATCCAGCTTCACCTCCTAGAGGCAAAGGCCCACATTGAAGCTGTGGCCAAGCACAGGAAGTGGTGCCTGTGTAGACCTGGGTTCCAGGCACAATTCAGCTGTGTGATCTGGGACACATTCCTTACTTCTCTGGGCACCAGTTTTCTCACGTGAATAATGGAGAATTGGACCAGGCTCTTCAAATTCCAGCAGGAAATGAGTCAAATCTGGAAGCTCATGCTGTTGTGGCTACCACCTAGTTCTGTACAATGCTGATCATGTGCCTGGGGTGGGTTCTAGGGGCCCAGACGAAGACAAAATCCCGGGTCTCGTGGAGCTTACAGGCTAGGACAACAGGCTCTGAACAAGCATGTGCAGAGATCTGAAATATATCGAGTAGGAAAAGTGCCAGGAAGAAAAAGAAGGCAGGGTAAAGAATTAGTGATGGGGGGGAGGGGATTTTAGGAAAAATGGTCACCAAAGGCCTCTCTCAAGCAGTGCCCAGACTTAGGTGAGGGACCAAGTCCTGGACAGATCCGAGGGAAGTGTGTTCTGACAGAGGAAACAGCACATGAAAAGATCTTGAAGTGGAAACCAGTTTGACGTGTTGGAGGACCAGCAAGAGGACGGCTATGGCTGGAAGTACGGTCAGCAAGGAGTGTGAGGTCAGAGAGGTGGAGAGAAGGCCACCTGGGCACCAAGGAGCTGAGAGTCTAATCTGATGATGGGAAGCTCTTAGAGGGGTGACAGCAGGGTCATGACATGATGGGATTTGTTTTTAGACCACTTCAGCTGCTGTGTAGAGAGTGGACTGGAGGGTGTGTCAATCAAGATCCAGTCAGTGGGGAGGTGGGTGGGGTGATGGGGTAACTGGATGATGGGCATGAAGGAGGGCACGTGATGTAATAGCACTGGGTGTTATATGCAAATGATGAATCACTGAATTCTACCTCTGAAATTAATAATACACTATATGTTAATTAATTGAATCTAAATAAAGTACATTTAAAAAAAAAAAAAATCCAGCCAGCAAAGCTGAAATCACCCTCAGGATTCCAGACAAGGAAAATTTTATAGAGGAGAGAAACTGAACTATCAAAGGGGATAGTGAGGCAATCCAAAGATTAGCAACAGTAGGAAGTTGCTACCACTGTTGGGCCGGAGGGATAATGGAAGGAAATAGTATTCCACTGCGTAGAGGCCACGATCTCCCTGCAGGCACCCAACCACAGAGGGGGCTGTCCTCCACAGAGGTAGACCCAGAGCCCCAGGCTGAGCATGAGAGAGAAAACACCTTCAGCTTCCTCCCTCCCTCCACCCTCCAGTCTTCCGCTGCTGACTTCTTTTAGCTGAATATACCCCAAAACCAACTGGCAAAGGAGTCTGGGAAGTACAGTTCCCTGGAAGGCGGAGCACTGGGGAAGACTGGGGAATGGATCTGGGGACAAACAGGCAAATGACCAGCACAAGGTGCAGGAGCAGAGGCTGGGAGACCAATTGGGAGGATGCTGAGGTGGCGGCGGCTGGGACCATGGGAGTGGTGGTGGTGAGAAATGGCTGGATTCACAGAAATTGATGGGCTGGAGGTGGGGCCTGGGGGAAGGGAGGTATCAGTAAAAACTTCTGAGATGGAGTTTCCTGAGCTGGGGAAGACTCGGCCAGGAGCACGTCGGGGAGGGCTCAAGAGTCACGGTTCTGTTTTGGACATAGGACATTTAAGGTGCCCAACAGTCAAAGTACTAGGGGAGATGTCGGAGAGGCTGGGGAGAAGAAGGAGTTTCAGACACAAGTCAAGCCATCAGGGTATAGATGGGGCTTTGACTGGGGACTGGGTGACTTCACCTGGGAGCATATGCCCCATCGGAGTCACATGGTTTTCCCTGAGCCAACCACGTTGGGTGTGGAGGATGCCATACACTGGCAGGGACTGGGTTTTGTGCCTTATCAGGAAAACAGAGGGTAGGGATCTTGCTCACCCAAACCATAAGCCCTGAGAGTTGGGGAGGGGTGGTTTCCTGAAGAAAACTCAGTGTGCTCCTAGGAGAAAGGGACTTGTTTGCTAACAGCAAAAAGAAAACCAAACAAGGGGGTGCCTGGGTGGCTCAGTCGGTTAAGCATCTGCCTTCGGCTCAGGTCATGATCCCTGGGTCCTGGGATCGAGCCCCGCATCAGGCTCCCTGCTCCGCGGGAAGCCTGCTTCTCCCTCTCCCACTCCTCCTGCTTGTGTTCCCTCTCTCACTGTGTCTCTCTCTGTCAAATAAAGAAATAAAATCTTAAAAAGAAAGAAGGAAAGAAAGAGAGAGAGAGAGAAAGAAAACCAAACAAAAAACAACAGTTGAGGGGAACCTGGCTGGTTCAGTAGGTAGAGCATGTGACTTTTGTCCTCGGGGTTATGAGTTCAAGCCCCATGTTGGGTATAGAGCCCACTTTAGATAGATAGATAGGTAGATAGATGATAGATGATAGACAGATGATAGATAGATAGATAGATAGATAGATAGATAGATAGATAGATGATAGATA